>NC_056727.1:1115204850-1115429850 GCF_019279795.1 Protopterus annectens
AATTTGCTTTGGTTTATGTCTGTGGATATGTGTGTGTATATATATATATATATATATATATATATATATATATCATACCTTTCAACTGTACAGATTTCCGCTGCATGTACAGCTCTTTGCCTCTTATCTTTGGTCCGTTTTTCATAACCTTGTGTCTATCTGGCAAGTTAGTGGCATATCATTAAAGACTGACGTTGGTAAATAATGACAAACATTTCAGGTTACGACTTCATACCCTTCAGAGAATCCATGCTAGTGACACATCTGTTATTCCATCCACTTTCTATGTTTGTTAGGGCAGTATCTGGGGATTGTCCCTATTTGTACCAGTTGTTTTCATGGCTTTGTCCAGTTTCGTACTTTACGGGGTTAACAGGTATGAGCCATGTACATAGAACGTGGGGGAAACAGCATTAATTTTCTATGCTGTGAGCGGATTACACACGCGCAGGCGCACTTGCATATCCTTATTGTGGGTTACATATGTTTCATAGATATTTGTGCTTACGTGAACTTTCATAATTCTGACCGTAATAGTTACATATCTGTATTCCGGTTTATGGACTGCTGCGAAACACACGTTCACCTTTACATATTTAAATGTGTGTACAGCACGAATGCATTCATTACACTTTCAAGTTATATGTGCAGTGGTCGTAGGTCAACCAGGACTGCATTCACGTTGGCCGGATGCCGGAACCACTATTCTATTGGTGTTCACCCTCATTGATATGCATACCCATAGTACTTAGCTACATCAACATATGCCTCACTGCTTCACCTACAACACAGGCATCCATTCTCCTGCTGGGAAATATGCGGTACTACATATTACACATTCCCTATTGCCTACTGCTGTGGACTCCAGCTGCATTGTTAATCACTCCGAGGATATGCAGAACACCAAGGCATATAGTCCAGGCACATACATTTCTTTGAATGTCAGGGTGTTCATGTAGTGATCTGGGTTTAGGCTTGTCCACCTGGTGAACGGAACTTCCCTGGCCGAGTTCAAATGTCAGACGAAGCATATGGACAGGGAGTTTCTCCCTATTATGAATTTTTACCTGTGTTTATAGACACAGGTGTTTGGGCACCTGTCAGCAGCTTATTCTGTTGGCAATACATATTATGGGTGGGGTTGTTACAGTCCATACTTCATGGTGAGGGGTGTTCCCATTCACATTTGACTATTACCTGTATGCAGTCATACGGGGATTATTATTTTGGACATGAAGTGAATACAGGTATGCAATTGTAAATTACACAAGTGTGAAGGGTTGTTACTGTAAATATGTACGGACCATACCTCTCAACCTCTTAGAGCACCAAAACTGCAAAAAACCTACATGATGGGGGGACAATTAGGGACACATTTTAACGATTGCTCTTACAAGCTTAAAACATTGATAGAACACTAGGTTTTGCATTAGCATGACTTTTCTGAAGGATGTGGAGTGTTAAACTCAGGATATTTCTCATTATTTAGTGACGTCAATCCTCAGCTATTTACCGCACTGGTGCAGATTGTCGGAGGCACACAACAACAATATGGGGCAAACCTCTGGTCATTCTTAGGGTTGCCACCTTTTCAAATGCCCAAAGTGGGGCATGTTCTGTGGAAATGTCAGGTTTTCCAGGACAAAACATACCTACAACCGTGCATAGTACAGAACTTAACCTTTTTTGCACAAATAATAGCTTATTCTAGTAACATTTGAATTGCTTATGCTACTTCACACAACATATAGAAGTTTCATATATAAAATAACCGTCTTATGCAACTATTAAAGAAACTTAGGAAATAACTTTGTCCTAAAATCTCAGGACATTTGCTATGTCTTGATTTTTTTCACAGGACACAACTGCCTACAGAGGGACTGTTACTCGCAAAGTGGGACAGGTGGTAACCCTAGTCATTCTGCGAATATCTGGACAGTTGAGTGGTATGGCACGGACCTCTGTAATACGCTGTTGTGTTCTGGCACAGCAGTAGCTCAGCATTAAAGACTGCAGTCGAAACGTGCTGACAGTTGGGTTTCAGACTTCATACTCCGGACATTAATGCCAATGTGCAAACTGTTATTCTATCAAATGTCTATGTTTCTAAGAGCTATCTTTACAGATTGTCCCTGTTTTTGGACCTTTGTCTCACTTATATTCACGGCTCTGTCCAGATATCTTGCTCACACAGGTTGACAGGTATGGTCGATCACGCCTGCACGCAGTCAGTGTCCCTCACACTTGATCAGGGTTGACCTGTTTACGTCAGTGTCTTCCTCACCCTCATGCCGTTTGCCACTATGCAAATGTGTGCATTATATTCTCCCTCCTATTTGTGTCTGAACACGTGCATCACGGGAAGGTGTTTTATCCTGGGTGGTAGGTTATGCATGCCCACTTAGGGCTGGACAGTGTCATGGACCTCCACTGCACATTCTGACTTGTGTCCAGATATCTACAGGATTGAACATCATGTTGTCATACCCATTCTACTATTTACACAGGTTGGTTACCCCTTGAGGGATATCCCAAAAATTGGACTAGACCAAAACAAGTCAGATAATGAAGATTTTTGTGGCTTTACGAAAACATGCAGGGGGTTTTATATGCAGGGGATACATGGTTTGCAATCCTGACACTGCCTAGGGTGACAATACCTACTACATATGCGTAGGGGTCACTGTGTGTAGCTGTGTCTGCAACAAACCAGTGGACCAAGTACGGCTGTATTTGGTGGACGTTCTGGTATGGAGACAGGTTGTGTGTTGTGGAGGGTATGCTGGGTCGGCCATTATGCATCCAGGTGTGTTGCGTTTGTTATGGCCAGTTCCATCAGGACCCATCTGTGGGTATGTGACGGTGACGTATCTATACATTTGTTTCGCACATTTCCATATTCATATGTTTGTGGTATTGTGTTCTACACTATGGCCTGTCTGCTTGTCTTGCAGCTGTTTCTACATGTGGTTGTGTTTCTTTCCACTTCACCCGCTGCCCCCTCGTACACCTCCGGTTCACCTTTTCTGCATACGACACAGTATCGCCTTTGAGGATTTTACCATTAACCATCCACCCCTTAGAGCACTACTTTGGTTGTTGGCCCATGACACGGCCAGAGTTACACATTGACTATCCTACGTGTCGGGTACCTTTATGGTTGTGTGGACTACCCTGCCATGTTTGCTTTCCACATGCTATACCTCATGCACATAGGTACACGCCCATGCTTCACTTTCATTACTTGGTTGGTATATCCGGTACTACCCGTTCGACTGTGTCACATACACGTTCAGATTATACAGCTGCCTTCCGGATTTTGCCAGCCTGTTGTACTCATTGGTAGGATGGCACCTTTTCCTATGTCCAAGCTATTCCTTACACATGTCTGACTGTTGTGGACAATGCCTTCACACAGTCGACGGTTGTGTTTCCACCTTTTCAATTGGCCACAGTGTGACTACATTTGCAGTGAACACAGCATATTTTACAGGCCGACACATACCCACGGTCAGTTCGGCAGATAGAACTTACAATTCTTGCCTATATCTAAGCTTATTCTTGTAGCATTTCGGTGTCTTATTCTGTTTCCTATGACATTTATGTAATATACATTCAGTGAAATATGTTTAATGCAACTATTACATGACGTCTACGAAATAATTATGTCCTATATTCTCTGGACATTTGCCATTTTTACATGTTTGTGTCAGGACACATCTGCCCACAGAGGGACTGTCGCTCGCAAAGTGGGACAGGTGGTAATTTATTTTTTTTATTATTTATGTATTTCAGTTTGATTACCGGGGAAGTCCACTGGGTCAAGAAGAACCCATTTTCAGTGGAGGCCCGGGGAGAAAAGCTCCAAAATAGAATAACCAATACAAAGTTAAGAAGAATACAATGATAAATTCACACAGCAGAAAACATAATAAGATACAGTAGATTCAAATTTACAATAGAAAGTACACTCAGGACAATGTAAAATACCTATTTACAATAGACTGTAGACACAGAAAGAACATTGAGTATGGAAATATACAATGGAATGTACACACTGCAGGAGTTCCCTGAGTAAACAGCAACATTGAAGTTTTTTTTTTTTTTTTTTTTAGGTTGTTAATATTTTTGTCCAAACAGAGTGGTAGGAGCATGCTAATGGCATAGCTGGAGTTTGAGTGTATAAAGGGTGCAGGAGTAAGGGACTTAGTCGGGTGCAGGAGTAAGGGACTTAGTGTAGGGACTTAGTCAAGGGGAGCTTTGAGATTAAGTAGGGTTAAAACAAGGACATTTCCTTTTTGATGATAGGTGTAAGAAAAGCTGGGTTTTGAAGTGATCTACGTTAGGTATAGTTCGAAGAGAAGGAGGGAGAGAGTTCCATTTTCTACCTAGAGAGAATGATAGTAGTTGTTGGCCAGCAGGATGTTTAGGTCTAGGAATGGTGATTAGATTTTGGTGTTCAGATCTTAAAGATCGTTTGGGAGTGTAAGGGGGGAGGATGGGGGATAGAGCAGGGCATTTTTCTGGGTGGAATATTAGTTTATGAGTGGTTGTTAGTTGGAGATAGTCAAGGTGGTTTGGGAGTTCTAGCCAGTTTAAAGATTGAAGGGAGAGGCAGTGGTGGGTAGAGTTTTTAGACTTGGTGGCAAATTTAGAGATTTTATTATAGCAGGTTCAAGTTTAGATGAGAGGGAGGCTGACAGATTAGAGAGGAGAGGGGCTCCGTAAAGAAGTGAGGGTAGGAGGAAGCAGGTAGCTAAGGTTTGCCTGGAGGATTTGGAAAGAAATAGATTATTTCTGTAGAGCATGCCTAGTTTTTGGTGTTTTTTTTAATGTTTTGTTGAATGTGGAGGTCGAATTTAAGGTGTTCGTCTATGGTTATGCCTAGGAGTTTAGTGTAGGGGACTACTTCTATAGGAGTGTTAGATTGGCTGAGGATGTTAAGAGTTTTTGTCCAAGGACGAGGTCTTGGTAGGGAGGAAAATTATTATTTTGGATTTATTGGAATTGAGGGAGAGATGATTTTGGTGCATCCAGTTTTCTGTAGTGGAAAAAGCTGTTTGAGTTCTAGAGAGAAGTTTGGCTAAGTTGGGGGCAGCACAGACTAAGGTAGAGTCGTCAGCATATTGAATGACAGTAGTGTCAGGGAGAGCAGTGTGAAGGTTATTTATGAAGATGTTGAAAAGTATGGGACCGAGAATGGATCCCTGAGGAACGCCAGTTGGGCTAGGTAAGAAGGAGGTGGTACAGTTCTTACATTTGACAGCCTGGGATCTGTCAGAGAGGTAGCTGGAGAACCAGGAAAGAGTATTAGAGGAAAGATTAAGGTTGGAGAGGTGGCAGAGGAGGTGTGAATGGGAGATAGTGTCAAAGGTCTAGCAGGATAGTGGATACTAGAAGTCCAGAATTTCGGGCTTGGTTAACAGTTTCTAAGAAGGAAAGAAGGGCAGTTATGGTGTTGTGGCCTGGACGGAAACCATGTTGGGTGGGTGTAAGTAGCTGATACTGTTAGGTAGGGTAAGAGTTGGCAGTGGACACATTTTTCAAGAATTTTTGATAAAGGAGAGAGGAGGGCTATAGGGAGGAAGTTAGAAACTGAGTTGTTTTTACCTCCTTTATGAAGTGGTAGAATGTAGGCAGAACGCCAAAGTTTAGGAACGTAAGACTCTTGTAAGGCTCTTTTAATAAGGATGCTAATTGGAAGAGCTATTCCATCGGCTGTGTGTTTGAGGAAAGAGGGGGGAATGTTGTCAGGCGAGTTGGAGCAAGGTTTTAGTTTGGTTAAGAGCTTTTTTATGAAAGCTGTGGAAACTGGTTTGAGTTGAAACATAGGATGATGGTTATTGGGAGCGTTTAGGATGTTGGCAGGGCTGTTGTCAGGGAATGTTTTGGTTAGTTTGGCTATAGAGTCAGTAAAGAAAGTGTTGAATAGTGAGCTAAGTTCATTGTCCAATAAACTGGGGTCAGGGCAGGGGTTATTTTGTGATCCAGGATGGAGAAGAGAGTTAACAGATTTCCAGAATTGTTTGGGGTTGTTAAGGTTAGTAGAGTGAAGTTTGTTGAAGTAGTTTTTTTTGTCCCAGATGATTAGTTTTTTTACTTGGTTGCGGAGTTGGGTATAATGGAGCAAGGCAGAAGGCAGTTTGCTTTTCTGATAGTTTCCAAGATTTGTCTCTGAGTTGCATGGTTTGTTTAGTCTCTTTGGTTAGCCAGGGAGCAGAATTGGCTTTGATTCGTTTATGTCTAAGAGGGGCTAGAGAGTTAAGAGTAGATAGACGGAGTTAAAATGTTCTACAGCATTGTCGAGGGACAGCATTTGAAGGATATGCCAGTTGATTTCTTTGAATATGTTGGAGAAGATTGTGGGGCTGAAGTTGCTAAGGTTACGAGTTTGGATATAACGATGAGGTGATTGAGAGGGGTTTGTTGAGCAATGAATGAAGGCAGGTAGATGGTCACTAAAGGAGCCAGGGATAGTTCCAGATAGAGAGATTTTGTTAGGGTGGGAGACTAAGATCCAATCTAAGATGGAGCCGGGGGGTGTTTTTTGTTAGGCCTGGTTGTAGAATGGATTAATTGAGAGAAGTTGAAAAGGTTGATAGCATGAGGGAAGGTGTGTTGATTTTGTTCCAATCAATGTTGACATCACCTAGAATAACTGTTTCATATTTTATCTCAGAAGAGGCCCAGTGACAAATATTCTCTAGAGTAGAGATTTTGTTGCCTGGGGAGATGTATAAAGAAATGAAGCAGATATTTTTATGTTTATTTAGTTGTAGCAGACAAGTAGTTATTTCAGTATTTTTGAATAGAGGGGTTGGGATTTGTAGGGGGTTATGGAGAGAAGGTTGGAGTAGATAATGGCAGAGCCTCCACCTTTTTTGTTTATTCGGTCACTCCTATGGATGTTGAAACCTGGAGGTAGGATTTCAGAGTCAGAGACATGGGGTTTTAGCCAGGTCTCAGAGATGGCTAGGATGTCAGGTTGGTTGTGGTAAATCCAAGCATGAATATGGTGAATTTTGTTGTTAAGGCTTTGGGCATTGATAGTGAAAATCTTAAGGGTACTGGGAGTGGACTTAGGAGTAGACTGAGTGTGAGGGAGAGATGTATTAGGAGAGGGAGAGGAGGGGGAAGGTGGGAAGGTGTTGTGTGTACTGAGGCAGGGGCCAGGGTTAGGGTGAATATCTCCAGATAAGGTTAGGATGCTATTTGAGAATACTTTAAGTCTTTTTAGTTTGGAGAGTAGTTGTTATGGGTTGGGAGGGATGAGAGAGAGAGGCATTTTGAAGAGGAGGAGGAGAGTATTTTGGGATGGAAGAGGTGTAGTAGGTTTATTGGGATAAGGCAGGGGGAAATGGAGTGGAAATGAGTGAGAGAAGGGGGATGTGGGTGGGAGAAGGAGAGGGTATGAGTAGTAGATAGGTAAGGGTGAGTTATAGAGCAGTAAGAAGTAGTGTGATAGAGAGGAAGAAGAATGAGTAGAGAGAAGGGTAGTCTGAGGGAAATAAGAGTTTGGTAGTACATGCTAGAATGGGAGGGGTAAGGGATGAGGAGAGAAGTAGTTGGAAGAGAGAGAGTAGGGGAATCTGAGAAAAGAGTGGAAGGAAGATAGCAAGTAGGAGAGGGAGGTGAAGGGTTAAGAGTAGAGAGAGGTGGGAGGGGTTGGAGAAATGGAAGGAGGAGTGTGATTGGTTAAGTAGAGTAAGAATTGGGGAGGAGGGGAAGGAGTTTGATTGGAGGAAAAAAATGTAGGGAGGAGTAGAGGATCTATAAATGTAGATGTGTTGGGGGTGGGAGGTATTTGGGGGTAGGGTAGGGAAGCGGAGTGAGCCCGAAGGGTGAACAGAGTGGGCTACAGCAGGTAGATGAAGATTCTGCCGAGAGACAATCAGAGAGTAGCAAGTTTCAGGTACAGAGAAGGCGGCCAGAGGTAGGTAAGTGTGGTACAGCAGATTAGAGGCAAGAGGGACTAGAGGAGAGAGAGGGAAGGCAAGGAAGAAAAGAATATGAGAGGTATAAGGAGCTAGAGGGTGTGATAAGAGTGGGATAGGAGGAGCAGACAAAGCACTAAGAGTTACAGCTAGGCAAGGGGAAAGACATGAGAGAAGATCCAGATAAGAGAAAGCTATAGAAAGTGGGGCAAAGAATATTAGCCAAAAGCAGGCAAGCTTAGAGTGCCACCTAGTGGGCAAAGAGGGGAGTACAACAAGAAAACAGAGTTAGAAGAGGCAGGTAGGGGTGAAATAGATAATGGGTCCAAGGGTATGTAGATATTGCAGTAGGATCACTGATAGAGAGGAGTGTGGCTGCTGGAGTCCTGGCACCGAGGCTTATTATCTATCTGCACTTACTACAGGAGTAGCTTACGTAGAAGCAATTTATAACTTATGCTAGGTAAAGTGTAAGCTTAACAAATACACTAAAAAGTAGGACTTGGGTATAGCATACTTTTCTTAATTCGTGGGAGCAGGGAAGAAAAACAAATCAAGTCCTGGGGTGCGGTATTCTTTGGCCAGGTGGTGGGATTGCAGGAGTTCAGAGAAAGGGTCTTTACAGACTAGCAGGTCCAGTAGAGCAGGATAAGAGGTACAGAGCTAGGAGGAAGATTACAATGATAAAACAATTAGAGAAAGTTGGAGCTTAAGGCAACATAACTAATAATAGAACAGTTACAACAATTCAAACAAGAACCAGTTAAAGCAGTGAACAGGCAATATATCATGCACATTAAATTTATGATAACAGCTTTTGCTTATCTCAAAGGTTTGCAAGCCTTCCTTGGTGTAACTCTGCACAATTTCTTGCTACTTTACTTAGGTAATCTTAGTCGATGGTACGGATCATACTGTTCCTTTCGGTCTACATGTGTCCGTATTGTTATAGCTGTTTATATGCTCCTTCTGTTTCGTTTACATGCGTATGCTATTTCCTATCACATTTTGTATGTGAAATACAGACATACCTTTTGTATGTGACTATTACATGCCTTGTGGGATATGATTCAGACATACGGTCACTACATATATCTACATTTCTCCTCGTGTATTTTGTTATGGACACATCTGCACAGCTATGTTCCCTCCCTCACATTATGGGTCAGCTGGTGACCATCTCCATTGGGCTGGATGTACCTACTGGCAGCGCGCTAACATATGATACGTTTCACTTCCACATGGTATAGCTATCAACACTACGTTGGACTACGGGCACACGTTTTTCATGTCATTTGTTCAAGGGTAGGTACCCATTATTCCCTACCGTGCATTTGTGTTTGATTCTTCATTTTCTCTTTGCAGGGACTATCTTGCATGCTTTGCATGCGTTTCAGTATCCACGGATACTGATAGGTGCGATTACTATTGCAGGCGGAATATAATATTCAGCAGTTTAGGTTGCTGATCGACAGCCGACATTGACACGCCTCCATGCGCAACTTCATTACGCCCCATGCACTCGCGCACTTTTCCTATGCACGTGGCTGTGGCGGTTGCGCGCCTTCATTAATATGCATATGGTGTGACTACTCCATATATACGCCGCACGGATGGCGCAAGCCTTACGCCGAGCTTCATGATTCCCGGGGTGTGAGTATTTTGATACATGTATGTATGTATTTATATAGATAGAAAGAAAGATAAATATATTAGCATTAGGAGGATGGAAATACCAGCAAGTTTCACTTCAGTCTTTGCCAAAAATTTGCATATTTCTCTCCGACATTTTTTCTTACAGAATTCATGCCTTTTTTCAGTAACCTGAAACTGTCTACTTTGGAAATAAGTCCACTGATGCATCTTTACCTTTGTATATCAGGCTCACAGTATGTCATCACAACATAAAGTGTAGCTGTTTAAAAACAATCTAGTTTTGTAGGTTGTAGTCATGATATTGAAAGGCTACAACTTTTGCAGTTAAAATGGCATTGACCGTGCTTGTATCTGTCATAAAGAAGTACATTAGAAGTCTTAAGGACAGAATAAGCTTTTAAAGGGAAAATAAAATGTATGATCCTAAGACAGATGGTTTAGCTGTATAGGAAGGAAACAGACAATTTCATGTTTCTACATTGTTCTCCTTAGTATTCTACTGTTTAGAGTTTTGTTGTAGGCCTTCTGATATTTGTTTATGTTAGTTGAGCAATGTACATGCAGTTGACAGATGTGCTCCCTGGAAAAAGAATTTACTGCTCTTTTCAGAAGCAGTATGTAATGGAATGAACTAACAACAGTAAAAGAATGAAGTATATTAGTGCATGCAAAATTAAGCATGTTTTTCAGTTAGAAAGTGGGCATCCAGTATGCATAAATTTAATAGGTCAAACCACAGAAACACCAGATTGCTATTTTTACCTAATGCCCAATAAAAACAAGAACAAATAGAGCCTCTCTATAGAGTCAGACTATGTTGCTGTGGAACTTCTTAACAACTCCATAATCTTGTCAGTGAACTGCCTGACTGAACACCAATGATATATAGCTGGATGTGTCTCTTTCAAATGATGGTGTGCATCTCTTTTGACAGCTGTCAAACCATGGCACTTCAAAGTTACAACAAAAAAGTCATTAGTTGGTAATTACAACACTGCCAAGCAACACACAAATAATTACATTTTTTCTTGCTCTGTTTTCATTAAAGTGCAGTGACAGTAGGCCCTCCTCATGTCACAGTTAAAAAAAAAAAAAAAAAAAAGTGCAATTCAGGTGTAGTGCTCATTATACCAGATTAGTAACTTGCATGTATTTCAGTTAGTAAAATGTGAAACAGGATGCAATAGCTTCAAACCAGACAGAAAAGTTGTGCAAAGTAAGATGTATCATCTCCATATGTAGGGTATTTAAAGTAGCATTTATTATAACATGAGATTGTTTAGTTTTTATAATTTATTTGCATTTGTTTTCTGGAATAGAGTACTGATATCCATGGACCTTTTTCAGATTCACCCCTGACATGATGTGTCTGTACTCTGATGAAATGTAAAACAGAATGTCACTGCTCCAGTTAGTTCATGCTAAATTGTGCTTGGTGGGCTTACTTTAAAACATGTACGCGCATACACACGCACGGCCATGTAGACTCACAAACTTCACACACACACACACACACCTGCAGTCAGATACACGTATACTACTTATCAACAATTTCTAAAACTGCAATATGTGAAATACAGTAAACCAAGAAGTAAAGGGACTCCCAAGACAAAGATAAAAACATTATTTAAAAAAATATATATAGTGAGAAACTTGCTAAGGAAAACAAACACAGAGGCCACTTTGTAAGCACAATAACACCTTCTGGGGTGGGCATTTTACATGTGTGTGTGTATGTGTATATGTACAGTGGATATAAAAAGTGTACACGTGTTAAAATGCCAGGTTTTTGTGATATAAAAAAATGAGACCACAATAAATCATTTCAAAACTTTCCTCACCTTTAATGTGACCTATGTATGTCCTGTACAATTCAGTTGAAAAACAAATCTGTTAGGGGAAAAATATAAAAAATAAAAAACATACAATAAGCTGGTTGTATAAGTGTGTGTACCCTTAAACTAATACTTTATTGAATCACCTTTTGATTTGATTACAACATTGTCTTTTTGGGTACATACCTGCCATCAATTAAAGAGACTCTTATTAACCCCAAATAAAGTTTAGCTGTCCTAGTAGGATTTTTCCTGACATTTACTGTGTTGCCTGCTACAGCAAAAGCCATGGTTCGCAGTGAGCTTGCAAAGCATCAAAGGGATTTCATTGATGAAAGGTATCAGTCAGGAGAAGGGTACAAAAAATTTCTACAGCATTGGATGTACCATGAAACACAGTGAAGACAGTCATCAAAAAAGTGGAAAAAAAATATTGGACAACAGTGACGTTTTAAAGAACTGGACGTCCCTCCAAAACTGATGAGAAGACGAGACAAAAGCTTGTCAGAGAGGCTGCCAAGAGACGTACAGCAACACTGAAGGAGCTGCAGGAGTTTCTTGCAAGTACTGGTTGTGTACTACATGTGACAACAATCTCCCATATTCTCTATATGTCTGGGCTATGGGGTAGGGTTGCAAGATGGAAGCCTTTTCTTCCACAGAAAAACATCCAGGCCCAGCTAAAATTTGCCAAACAAGACATCAAGTCTCCCAAAACCATGTGGGAAAATGTGTTATGGTCTGATGAGACCAAGGTTGAACTTTTTGACCACAATTACAAAAGGTACGTTTGGCACAAAAACAACACCATCCCACGGTCAAGCATGGTGGTGGCAATATCATGCTTTAGGGTTACTTTTCTTCAGCTGGAACTGGGGCTTTATTCAAGGTGGAGGGAATTATGAACAGTTCCAAATACCAGTCACCTTTGGCCCAAAACTTTCAGGCATCTGCTAGAAAGCTGAAGATGAAAAGTAATTTCACATTTCAACACGACAATGACCCCAAGCATACATCCAAATCAACAAAAGAATGGCTTCACCAGAAGAAAATTAAAGTTTTGGAATGGCCGAGCCAGAGCCCAGACCTAAATCCAATAGAAAATCTGTGTGGTGACCTAAAGAGGGCTGTGCACAAGAGATGCTCTTGCAATCTGACAGACTGGGGAGTGATTTTGCAAGGATGAGTGGGCAAATATTGCCAAGTCAAGATATGCCATGTAGATAGACTCCAACCCAGGAAGACTGAATGCTCTAATTAAATCAAAAGGTGCTTCAACAAAGTATTAGTTTAAGGGAGCCCACACTTATGCAACCGGCTTATTGTATGTTTTTTATATTTTTCCCCTAACAGATTTGTTTGTTTTTGAATTGAATTGTACAGTTTATAGGTCACTTTAAGGTGGGAAAAGTTTTGAAATGATTTATTGTGGTCTCATTTTTTATATCACAAAAACCTGGCATTTTAACAGGGGTGTGTAAACTTTTGATATCTACTGTGTATGTATGTATATGTAACATATATATATACACACACACAAATATATACATACACATATATATGTATATATAATATATATATATATATGTGTGTGTGTGTATATATATATATATATATATATATATATATATATATATATATACACACACATCTATACGTAGATGTATATGTATATATATATATATATATATATATATATATATATATACACACACACACACACACATACACACACACACTCACTCATATCTCTCAAAAGACCTTCCAGGGACATAGTGAAGTTGGGCTGTGTAACGCCCCTGCACAGTCCATTGTTCAGTTATAATGCCCATCCTGTCAGGTGTTACTGCTTACTTGTTATCTTCCCATTTCAATGGTTATCAGTAATTCCATTTGCTTAAGGAAGTTATGTGTATATGAGATGTCACTGTGAAATAAACAGAAACTGAGGCCTGAAAGTTTACTAAAATGTTCTGTAATATAGGTGTGGTGAAAGAAAGCTGAGCATGACACCACCAAGAGTTTATTTTATGCAACTGCTTAAGACTCTTAGGACGTCCTTTTACTGCAGTTATGGAGAATAGTACACTGTGGTCTGTTTTTTTCTTATAGTGTTTACAACATTAATGTCAGGTACTTAGCTCAATTCTTCCTTGTGAAGTAGAGTGAGTTATTGACAAGAATAGTCATTTAATTGTCTGTGTAGAAACATGTACAAATACTTGACTGGAGACTTATAGCTGAAAAATACTGCTAGTACATATGCTAAATGGGACTTTGTGAAGAACAAGGCACATATTCACAATTATAACTTGATATATGCTAAATTGTATCACAGTTACATTCATTTATGTAGAGAAAAATGGCTTCAACTACAAGTGGATAAAACCGAGTCCGCTGAGGATCAGAATCCATGAACTGCATTTGCTGAACAAAAAATAGCCCCAAAACACTTTTGAAAGTTTTAAACTTTTTTTGGGGGGAGGGAGCAGAAAAAAAAGGAGGAACTCTGGTGGTGGGTTGAACCTTGGGCAATTGAAGCACGAGTTCACGCTTCATCCACCCATAGGTGTTACCCTAAAAGTGGCTTCTGGTAATGTAAGCTTGAAAAGAGCAGCACAGCAATATCTACAGACGTAGTTTTATTTACACAAGCAGATTATTCAGAATATTTAAAGTGAACGAACAGTATTAATTTATTTAATTTTGACTTTGCTTCCTGGATGAACTACACTTGCATTCAGATTTTGATTAAAATATTTATACTTCATGTATTGTTATGGAGGGCACACTGTCTACCATTTGAGCACTGCTCACCATACCTCTCAACTGTCCAGATTTTCACAGAATGTCCAGATGGTCCTTTGTGTTTCACTGTTGCAGTCATCACACTTGGGTTATCTTCCTGCAGGTAGCCCTCAGTTGGCCTGAATACTAGAGGCTTAGTATTTCTGTGTCAGTTGCTGTCACTCCAGGACTAATGTCAGGTCATCAGGGGTATAAAAACAGGCAGCCGACACCATTACATCAGTCTTTCTTGCCAAGGAGCCTGAAGCAGAAGCAGTTCGCACGAGTGTCAGTCAGCCGCTACCTGAGTTTTCGTTTCCGAATTGAATCATCCTGAAGTCTTCTAAAGCTAAGTACCCAGTTGGGAATCCTTTTCTCTTGCTCTAACTGATGTCAGAAAAAGTTAACAATTGTGTCGTCTGTGGAAAGCAAATACCACATCGAGATTTACATTCTTACTGCGTTACCTGTTTAGGCCCAGACCACGACGTTTCTCGTTGTCGGTTTTGTACTTTGTTCAATGCCCGAGCTATTCGTTGTCAGACCCTTATTGTCAAATACATTCCCTCTCGATCTCCATATTCCGAAATGGCTTCTGTAAGCCATCTGACTACCGATCTTCCAAAAAAACATAAGGATAAAGACAGAGACAGACCGCACAGATCCAAAACTGGCAACGACACTTCCGTTAAGCTAGTCGCCAGTTTGCCGGTACTCAGTGAGGCACTTTTGCAGCCCCTGATGCCTGCTTCGATGAAATTGCAGGCCGCTACCGAGACCCGTTCAGAGTCCGGTATGCCGCGAGACTCTTCTTTGACTATTGAATCTGCGGATGTCTCTACCTTGGATGGGTCCGGAGCATTACCGATATTCCACACAAACCGACGACTTCTTTTGCATCTTCAGTTCTGTCTAAAACTACAGAGTTTCTAAGGCCCAAAGTACGAGCTATGCCTAAAAGACCGATGACCCAATCTCAAGGTTGCTTCCTTGCCACAGTCTCAAATGCTTAAAATGGCAGAAGATGTGGCCATGCTGATTAGGGGAAACCAGCCTTCCCCTGCTAAGAGAAAAAGAGACCTGTCTCCAGCAGCTTTAACTGACAGAGAGTCTGACGACTCTGAGGTTTCTTAATATGAAGACTTGCCTTTATCTGCTTATGAGGATTCAGATGCAGAGGAATCCATTCCCTCTGCTTCTCCTCCAGAGGATTTTTCTTTTGGTGAAGCCTACATACTTTAAGAGAGCATTTCCACTGGGAATGCCAGGATTATCCTCAGTCCAAAAAGAGACTCAGAGAATTTTTAGATTTGCCACAACATAGACCTTTAGCTATCCCTCCAGTTCTGGATGTTGTGGGTGATGTCTTTATGGAATCCAGTCTAACTCCTGATACTTTACCCCTTGCATCAAGGAAACCAGACAGGTACTACAGAGTCCCTGACTCTCACAAATTTCTTTTCAAAAATCCTACTGCTGACCCAGAGGTCATTTCCCAAGGGCCTGAAGGTATAAAAGCAACTACAGCTAAGAATTCCACCTCTTCAGACAGGGATTCTCAAGCTTTAAACAGGTGGGGTAAAAAAGTATACACCTCTGCAACTCTCGCCTTTAGGGCATTGAATTGCCAGTTTCACATGCTTAAATACCAGCAACATAGTATGGAACTTATTAAGCAAAAATGATCTACCTTTACAGACTGTGCAGAAAATAAAGAATTGCAGGAGCTTATGCATTCTGCAAGCCAAGTCAGCAAGCATACCTTGCAATGTGGGTTTGATGCCCTAGAAGCATCTTGCAGGGCAGCAGTCACTGGTTCTGTACTAAGAAGGCATGCTTGTCTTAAGGAACAGACCTTGCTAGACCATGTCAAATCAAAATTACTAGATGCTCCTTTGATTAAGGACAATTTTTTTTGACACCAAAGCAGAAGAGGTTCTAAAAAAGATGGAAGAAAAAGCTAAGTCTATGCAGACAGTCAAACATTTTTTTGCAGGTGCAGCCTCCAAGATTCAGTAGGCATTGCCCCTCAAAACATTTGTCCTTTCCAGCCCATCTCAAACTAGACCCAGGGGAAACAGACCTCCCCCCAGATTACAGTCTCAGGGTATGCAAACATCTAAGCAATGGAGTGCCTCCACTTCCAATACAGGGAGTGCTAAGCCACCCTCTTAATGAAAGAATTCACAATGACTTCTCAACTCCACTCCTCACCTCTGCCCAATTGCTCATGCCCCTAGGAGGAAAACTTGCCCACCATGCAGAAAACTGGACCTCCATCATCAAAGACCGATGGGTCCTCAACATTGTATCCCAGGAGTACAAATTTTACTTCCACACACTGCCAACCCCAAAAGGGTTCCCAGACCTTTCTTCAAACCAGTGGGCAGAGGCACAAAACCAAGTTCAACCCCTACTCTCCATAATGGCAATTAAACCTGTTTCTGCAGAACAGATAAGTCAAGGGTTTTATTCCAGACTTTTCCTGGTACCCAGAAAAGAAGGGCACTTGGTGCCCAATCCTAGATCTTTCCATTCTAAACACCTTCCTGGTGGTACCAAAATTCAAAATCCTCACCCTTCAGCAGCTTCTTCCTATGCTGTCCAAAGATGCCTGGTTAGCCACCCTAGACCTAAAAGAAGCCTTTCTACACATCCCTATCAGGGAATTATGCAACAAATGTCTATGTTTCAGGACAGGATCTATGCATTATCAGTTCTCTGCACTTCCCTTTGGCTTATCCACTGCTCCCAGAGTCTTCACAAAATGCCTGGCTCCAGCCATTGCCTATTGCAGACAGAGAAAGATTCAAATATACCCTTACTTGGACAATTGCCTGATTCAGGCAGTCAGGAAAAGCTGTTGCAGCACCTGACATTTGTCAAGAACCTTATAACCTCACTGGGGTACACCATCAACAAAAATAAATCAAAACTAGTCCCCAGTCAAAAGATTGTATTCCTGGGAGCAAGCTTGGGCACAGCATCCCAGTTGGCATTCCTTACTCCAGAAAAACAAGCCTATCTAACAGGCTACTTTGCTCAAATGGCCACCAGAACCCAGCTATCTGCAAGGAAAATCCTGCAGGCTGTGTAGGGTTCATGGTCTCGTGCATTCTACTAATTCCATATGCTAGACTGCATATGAGGAAACTTCAATGGTACTTAAAAGTCTTTGATGCCAATATTCTCAGGACCTGGAAACCATCATACCTTGTCTAAGGACAGAGTTTATTTGGTGGGCAGCATCATGCAACCACAACAAGGGACTTTGCTTTACACAACCCCACGCTGCCCAGACCCTAACCACAGATGCACCAGACTATGCCTGGGGGGCACATCTGGATGACAAGTGCATTCAGGGCCACTGGAGCCCAAGTCAAATTCATCCGCACATCAACCAAAAAGAGATGCTAGCTGTTCAGCACACTCTGACAGCTTTCAGATCCCTATTCTCACCAGGACCCCTGCTAATAAAAACAGACAGCACCACAATTATGTGGTACATCAACAAGCAGGAGGGAACCCACTCTTACCCACTCTGTAGGCTAGCCATGACCCTGTAGAACATGGCCTTGGACATGCATATCCATCTGCAAGCTCAATTCTTGCCAGTCAAACAAAACTCTCTGGCAGACGACAAGCAGAAATCTCCTAGACCCACTTGAGTGGCAATTAGACCCCACACTTTCAGCCTTCTAACCCAGAAATGGGGGACCCCAGAGGTGGAACTTTTTGCCTCCCCCTACAATCACCAGATCAGCAAATTCTGCACCAGGACACCTCACAGCATGGCCTGGAAAGTGGATGCCCTATCCTTCCAGTGGGTAAACCTCTCAATCTATGCCTTTCCCCCCTGCCTCTCCTTGCAAGAATATTACTCAAGATAAGACAGGACAGACCAAGGGCAATCAAGATTGCCCAGACTTGTCATGCCCGCACTGGTACCCACTACTGCACAGCCTGTCACTGATGCCACCATGGCACCTGCCCCAGATCCCAACCCTCCTCACTCAGCAGGAGGGACAGATCTTACATCCACAACTGCAAACCCTCAACCTTGCAACCTGGCTTATTCCTTGAATTCTCCCCCTGTGACCAGCCTAGCAGGTGCTGGATGTCATTCTTAAAGACAGAAGACCCAGTACAAGGAAATCCTATGCTGATAAGTGGAAAAGGTATTGTTCCTGGATTCAATCTAAAGGAGCCAATACAACACTGCCCTCCTTACCTCTAATCCTGGATTACCTAGCAGATCTACTCCACAGAGGCCTATCCTTCTCTTCCATTACAATTCATGACTCTGCCATCTTGGCTCTTTACAACACTGAGCCACCTCTCTTCTCTCATCCTCTCATCAAACAGTTCCTGAGAGGGGCCAACAATGTACGTCCACCAAGGAGAGCCCCCACCCCTTCTTGGGGCCTTAACTTTGTACTGGAAAAGCTCACACTCCCCCCCCCCCCTTTGAGCCTGCAGCATCAGCAGATTTAAAATTCCTCTCTTGGAGAACAACCTTGCTTCTGGCCATCACTTCAGCTAGAAGAGTGTCTGAGCTACAAGCATTTATGGCTGTGGAACCCTTCATTATTTTTCATGCTGACAGGGTCTCCCTCAGGACTAACCCTACTTTTATGCCTGAAGTGGTGTCCAGTGTAGCTCTTAACCAATCTATCCATTTTCCAACCTTCTTTCTTAATCCTCAAAATAAAGGGGAAAGGATCCTACATTCTTTAGACGTGCACAGACAGCTCAGATTCTACCTTGATGGGACTAAGCCCTTCAGGAAATCTGACCAGATATTAGTCAGGTTTGCACCAGGGGCAGAGGGCAAGGCCATATCTAAACAAACAGTTTCCAAATGGATAGCACACTGTATCCATTTCTGTTACAAACACCATGGGAAACCAACCCCTCAGGGAGTCAGAACACATTCCACTAGGGCAACTTCTACCTCTATAGCATTCCTCAGGGGTGTCCCTACCAGGGACATTCTGGAAGCTGCTACCTGGAGTTCTGTTCACACCTTCACCAAGCATTGCCACCTGCCTATCTTTTCTAAATCCAGGGCGGGTTTTGTAACAGCAGTCCTGCAGGGCATACTAGCCAGCCCCAACTTTTTTTGACTGCCTCCACCCATTCTTCAGCTTTGGGAATCAACCCAAGTATGATGACTGCAACAGTGAAACATGAAGAACATAGTACAATTGTGTACACTTACCATAAATGTAGATGTTCGAGTGTATTCACTGTTGCAGTCCTGGTTTCCCACTCTCCAGCCCCTTGTCTCTCTCTCTCTCTCTATTACTTAACCTTTACAGGGCTATTGGTATATACTGGTGGTGTTTTTTCCACCATAATGTAGCTCCCTATTTTGGGGGCTCCTGACATTTGGGGCAAGAAAAACTGATGTAATGGCATCGGCTGCCTGTTTTTACACACCTGATGAATTGACGTCAGTCCTGGAGCGACAGCAACCGATGCAGAAATACTAAGTCTCTGGGATTTGGGCTGACTGAGGGATACCTGCAGGCAGATAACCCAAGTGTGATGACTGCAACAGTGAATACACTCGAACATCTACATTTATGCTAAGTGTACACAACTGTACTATTTTTAGCTCATATTTTTGGTCTGTTGCTCATAAAATTTGTGTTTTCTGGCAAATTACTGGGATGATCTAAGGACTGAAGTTAATAAGTAATGACATTTGAGTTTCAGACGTCATATCCTTCAGAAAATGCATGTTAAAACCAACCCTGTTACTCTAGCAACTTTCTAAGTTTATAAGAGCAATACTTAAAATATGTCCCTATTTTTGGACCTTTGTCTCACTCCACTTTGTTGGGCTTTGTCCAGATTTCTTGCACTAAGAGGTTGAGAGGTATGCTGTTGACTTTTGCAGGTTTTGGGACATGTAGATATCAACCTACTTAAAAACTACCTACAGTATTCTATAGCTTAACTTGCGTCAAGGCATTAAAAGTATTAGGTGGATATAGTGATGAGGGTCAAAAAACTTTCCTGCCTCTTATTAGATACTGCCAGAGGAAAAAAAAGACAATCATAGTTTCTGCCCAGTTTGCCATGTGTAGCACAGTTCTGTATTTCAACTCTTACCTTGCACCATAGTTAACTTGTATGAAGAGAGAATTCTGATCAACAGAATCTGATCTTGTGCTGTTACAACAGCAGTATAAATTTGTGTTCCTAGTTTATTATACCATCATGCCTACTGCAAAATGTCACACATCACAGAGCAGGAGCTGAATTCAAAAGGGATGATTTTTCTGTGTGACACATTTTATTTCCTTGTGAACTAGTAAAAGAGTGAACAACACATACAAAAAGGGCACACATCACATTATAAGTATTTTAAGGAGAGTTGCCTAAATATTTTAAAATCGTTCTTTAAAAAGCAGAAAGTTATTTGAAGCATATGAATTTGTGAGGTGGTAGTCATACTGTGGCACCAGAAAGTTTTATTTTGATCTTACAGTCAGTGATATCATAGAAGTGAGATACCAAATACTTATTTACATGCATTTCCATTCCCATTTCTGTCAGTGAACAGTAATAGTGGATGCTGTATCTTTTATTCCACACAGAATAGTGGTAGAATGACTCCTCCTAACCTACAGTACCTTGTCTTGGAAGTTATAGTTGTTTTTCTGTTGCCTAAATTAATTCCTGGAGACTGAGTAAACTGTAACATGAACCATAAGTGCAAAAATCCAGACTTAATGGCAGTAATGTCTTATCAACAAAAACAAAATGTATACAGACAGTGACTTCTTGCATGTCCTGTTCGGGCTATATCACATGATTCTCACACTTGTTCTTTATAACTGAGTAACTGACCATAAACAAATTGCAGGTAGCCTTGGTTATAGCCAAGGACGTCTCTTTGAATCAGTGTAGGGGTGTGATATACTGGGAGAGAAGATATGACACATACAAATATTGAGTCTGATTCATTGTAGATTCAGCTGCCAGTCTGTGTATAAAGAGTTTGAGCGCAGTGAATTCCTTCTTATCTTTCAGCATGTTCAATGTAATGATTGTAGAAGTAACATTTGTTATTAAATAACAAGGAGCACAGAAACTGAACAGCTTAACAGTTGTCTGGTCTTAAACTTTTTGGAACTCAATGTTTTTGTTATACTGCATTGAAGTTCCCACTTTATTTTTTCTCTTTAAAAATGGCTGCATTAGGCAGCTACTAGTAGCCAATATTGTGGCATTTTCATTCTATTTCAGAATCTGCCAACCATTAGAAACTCCTCCCTCTGAAATTGTTGTTTTCATTTGATCTTCAACCTGAGGGGCTTTGATCTGGCACAGATCTGACTCAGCCACATACCCCAGCATCGGATCCAAACTCCAAGCTCCTCCTCTAGTCATAATGCCCCTGTCTTCCTCCTCCCCCCAGATCTCATTTGCTGCTTGTTTGATTAGTAGTGTGTATCCTTCAGCTCCAAGCTCTGCTTTTTGTAAGTTGTGTTTTTTAGGTCTTCCTTGCTCTGTTTCTTCTCTCTTAACCTATCTGTATATTTTCTAACTCTACCCTACCCCTTTGTGCTCAGGCATTGCTTAAAAAAAAACTCTCTTTCTCTCCACTTTCCACCCTTTCTCTAGTGTGTGTGTGTGTTCCCTCTTCCTTATAGCTATGGCTGATACCCCCAAGCCTGGCTTCAGGAAGTGCGCAGAGTGTGGACATAAGCTTCCCCCTTCTGATCCCCACACACTGTGCATGGTCTGCCTGGGGGTCGCTCACCTAGATTCCTCCTGCTCGATCTGCACAGGCTTCTAACCCTGTGTATTGATCAACAGGAGGAATAAATTCATCTTGAAAGGCCTTCGCCCTCCTCCAGCGGTGGCCTCTGGTTCTTCTTCCTACACCCCAGCTTCTGGGACTCAACCTCCTGCCAAGAAGTCCGGGGACGGAGTGAAGGCCTAATCCAAGGAGCGGGATCAGCTGTGGAAGCAGTCCCCAGACCGCTCTTCCTCGGATGAACCCCTGGCCAAGTCCTGCCCAGATCCAAGCAGTAGCCTCCCCTCAGCTCCAGTCTCCTTACTTTTTGATGGAGCTGGAGGTCTCCTGGGCTCGGTCATCACTCTCTGTTTCCCCCCAGCACCACTCCAAGCCTGGGTAGACAGCGTCTTCCATCCAGTTGTTTCTGAGCCTACCTAAAGCCGAGGTGGACAGGATGATGCAGAAGTTCATTCAGGCCCAGATCCAGTTGGGAGTCTTGCCTGCCCCATCTCCCTCTGGGGCCGGGAGTATGCTGTCTACCTTTCTCCCTATTACTCCTTCTCTGATCCGACTCCCGGTTTCAGAGTCATTGTGTTAGAGGTTCACTGGTGTCAAGGAGTTGGCGTTGATGGTACCCATTGCCCTGAGTGTTTCGGCTCCAACATTTTTGGAGCTGACTGAATCCTGGAGCTGTAGCCTCAGCATCTGATCCAAGGGGAAGGCATTGGCTTCAAGGCTTTTGGGGTCCTCCCTTCCTCACCGAGTCTCTGCACCAGGAGGCTCAGCTCCAGCTCCCTCTTTGAAGCAGGGAGCAGTGGATCCATCCTCAGCTGTTACGACTTTGAGGGATCCACTCACCTTCTGCCTTTGAGGTGGTGGAGAGGGTCCTCTCAGCTTCTTCAAGACCTTCAACACTTTCATCCTCAAAGTCCATCCTGGCTCCCTCTTTTTCTGGGCCAGAGTCTACCATCCTGCCCCCACATTGTCACAGGAGGCTCTCCCATGGGAACTCCCCAAGGCTTCAGAGTCCTACCCAGAATTCCCCCAAGCAGCACCCTTGGAAGCGTACATGTAAGAGGAGGCACTCCCCACTGGAGTCCCTCACGGATGATACTAGTTTGGAGAAAGTGGAGGGTACCCCTCAATCACCCCTGGGCAACACAGTGGGTGGTCTACCCAGAAGCCCAACTTGAATGAGTCAGTATTCCTGTTGGCATTTGGCACAGGACCCTCTACCTCCTGGGTGTCCCCCCCTCAGATCCCATAGTGGATCTAATCTCATCTAGGGCATGGAAGGAACCGGATATGGTTGAGCCTATCCCCAGGCACTCAGATAAGGTACTCAGTGCTCCTTCAGATAGAGAACACTCATCCAAAGGGTCCCTGGTCGATGCCATCTTGGTGGTGGTGGCGGTCACAAAAAAAGAGCTCACACAGGAGAGCTCTTCAGTCCATCCATGGGACAGGAAGTCTCGGGAATGGATCATTTTGGGAAGTGGACCTCTGCATCAGCCACCTTTCCCTTGCATGTGCTGAATTATTTGGCACATGCAGTCAGACTGAGGTGGGACCTGGTCAAAGAGGTCACTGAGTCTACCCCAGCATCTATGTCAGCAGAGGAGAAGTTTTTTACCTCCCACGCAGCCACCCTCACTTCCCTTTCTAATACTTCCATGAGGCCCCTATCATGTGCTGCTAAGGGTGCCTCTAGGGCTGTGGGAACAGGCATGGCCATTAGGAGGCATGCCTGGCTCTGGCTTTGTGCATTTTTGGAGCCCTTCAAGGCATCTTTCACAATGCCCCTATGATGGTTCCACCTTGTTGTAAAAATGGTTTGATACTTTAGTCCAGAGCGAGAAGGACGGGAAGACTTTGTCTGCCTTCAGGATCTGCTTCTCCACTCCACAACAGTCTTTCTCTGGGAGTCAGCCTGGGTTAAGAAGATGAGGTTTTGGAAGTCTCAAAGTTCTTCCCAAGATGCTCAGGATTCACCTTCCCCTAGAGGCAGAGGGGGATGTGATAGACGCCACCCTCATGGTAGAGGGGGTCCAGAAAATCAAGGGTCTCAGGATTCCTTCCTGGAATGACCCTTTCCGCAACTCTTAGGGGTTGCCCTGCTGTTCATCTCTGGAGGCAGTCAGGGGAAGACTATCTCTGCATCCAGTGGCCTGGGAGTCCACTACAAATGATCATTGGGTTCTGCAGATTATATCCAAAGTTTACTCGATTCCCTTTCTCCATCCCCCTGTCCCCCCCATACACCCCCCAGATGTGCCAACCGGTCACTGGGAGGAAGCAACCACAGAAGTTACCAGGCTGCCTGCAAAACGAGTCATCCAGCTCATCCCCTGAGACCAGTCCAGATCAGGCATTTATTCCAGGTTCTTTTTAGTGCCAAAGAAAACTGGGGACTTAAGACCCATACTGGATATTTCAACCCTGAACCTGTCAGTTGCCAGGATGAAATTCCATATGGTCACCCTTCAATCCATTCTGCCCTTCATGCAGATAAAGAACTGCATTTGCTCAGTGGACTTCCAGGATGCGTAGTACCATATCAATATGAACAGGCACTTTCGGAGGTTCCTCCGCATCTGTCTGGGAGCCAATCACTTTCAGTTCAGAGCATTTCTCTTTGGGCTCACCACCGCTCCCCGGATGTTCATCAAAGTGATGGCGGTAGTGGCGGCTCATCTGCGGCTGCAGGGGATGTTCTTCATGTTTCACTGTTGCACTCATCACATTTGGGTTATCCCTGCCTGGGTAGCCCTCGGCCGGCCTGCATACCAGAGGCTTAGTATTTCTGCGTCAGTTGCTGTTGCTTCAGGACTGATGTCTGGTCGTCAATAGTATAAAGTAAGGCAGCCAACGCCATTACATCAGTCTTTCTTGCCATGGAACCCAAAGCAGAAGCAGTTCACATGAGTGCCGATCAGCTGCTACCTGAGTTTCGTCTCCCTAATTGAAGTTGAAGTCTTCTTAAGCTAAGTACCCCATTGGGGATCCTTTTTTCTTGCACTAACCGATGTCAGAAAAAGTTAATAATTGTATCACCTGTGGAAAGCAAATACCACACCGAGACTTTCATTCTTACTCCATCACTTGTTTAGGCCCAGACCACAACGTCCCCCATTGTCGCTTATGTACTTTGTTCAATGCCAGAACTATCCATTGTTAGGCCATTATTGTAGTTAGATATTTTCGCTTACAGGCCTCGAATTCCAATATGGCTTTGGTAAGCCATCTGTCAGTAGATCTTCCGAAAAAAACGTATGGGTAAAGACAGAGACAGAGCGCACAGGTCCAAACCTACCAATGACGCTTCCGTTAAGCTAGTCATCAGTTCTCTGGTCCTCAGTGAGGCACTTTCGCAGCCCCTGATGCCCGCTTCTGTGAATTCGCAGGCCGCTACCGAGACCCTTTCAGAGTCTGGTATGCCACAAAACACTTCTTCGAGTAAGGATCCTGCAGTTGTCTCTACCTTGGATAGGTCCAGGGCCACTGAGCAGGCACTGGCTTCCGAGGAAGTCCTTCGCACTACTGATTCTCGACACAAACAGTCTTCTTAGCGACTACCGTTTTTTCGAAAATGACTGAGTTTCTTAGGCCCAGGGTACGAACCACATCCAAGAAACCGACGACCCAGTCTCAGGAACCTGCTTCCTTGCCTCAGTCTCAAATGCTTAAAATGGCTGAAGACCTTATCATGCCTATCAGGGGAAGCCAAGCTACCCCCTCCAAAAGGAAAAGAGATCTGTCCCCTGTAGTTTTGTCTGAACAAGTGTTAGATGGCTCTGATGCATCTGAATATGAAGACATGCAACCCCTCTCTACTTATGAGGATTCTGATGCAGAGGATTCCATCCCTTTAGCCTCTCCCCTAGAGGATTTTTTTCTTTGGGGAAACCCTTCATACCTTAAGGGAGCATTTCCAATGGGAGAATCAAGACTACCCTCAGTCTAGAAGTCCCAACTTCAATTAAACAAGCGCAAAAATATATGTAAAGCCTCACTCTACATTCCCCCTGGAGACAATATCTCTACTCTTGAAGACATCCTCTCCTGGTTCTCAACCAATATATCCAACGAAACCATCATTATGGGAGATACCAACATCAATTGGTCCACCAGTCAATCACATACCCCCTCCATTAACATCAACCTATAACTTCTCCCAACTCATCAACTCCACCACTAGGCCCTCTAAAGACTTCACTACTGTCAGTATTATAGACTGGATCTTAGTCTCTCACCCCCACTACTACCCCGATAGTGGAACTCTCCCTGACTCATTAAGCGACCACCTTCCCATCTTTGCTACACACCTTCCTTCTCCATTACAAGCTACCCATAATTACATTACCTTCAGATACCTAAAAAATTTCAACCCAGAAGCCTTCTCCAACTCCTTAAAATCATTTAACTGGACCCCCCTAAAAACTCTCCCCCTCGAAAGTGCAATCACTCACTTTAATACTACTTTCCAAAATCTTTTAGATATTCATGCTCCATTAAAAACCAAAAGAATAAAAAGCAAAACCACCCCTTGGCTAACTAAAATCACATTGACAACCATGCGGTTAAGAGATAAAGCCTGGACACGCTATCAGAAGCACAAATCTCCCACTACCCTTAATGAATACAAAACTCTTCGCAATACAGTAAAAAAGCTTATTTCAACAGACTGTAAAAACTACTACACTTCTCTCCAAAGTAAATACAAAACTGACCCACAAAAATTCTGGAAAGGTGTAACCTCCCTCCTAAAACCTGGCACAACTGAAAACCCAAACCCCAACCCAAATGTAGAAGATAATGAACTCGCCACAAAATTTAACTCCTTTTTCATTGACTGCATTTCCAAACTTACCTCTTCCTTCTCAAGCAACCACCCACCCCCTACTACCACCTGCCCTCCTCCTACACCCCCCTCTTCTCCACTCTATCACCATACTACCTTACAACCCCCTACATTCTCACTGAAACTTATCCCTACTTCCACTATAAAAAAACTACTACAGAAGCTTAAACCATGCACTAATGCCCCCGATAACATCCCCTCACACTTCCTCAGCACATCTGCAGATGCCATCGCCCTCCCAATTAGTATCCTAATAAACCATTCCATCCAAGAAGGTCTTGTTCCACAAATCTGGAAAAAAGCTTTTATCATTCCCCTTCATAAAGGAGGGAATAATACTAGCATTACCAACTTCCGGCCCATCGCCATCCTCTCTCCTATATCAAAAATTCTAGAAAAATGTATCCATTTACAACTCCTTTCCTATTTATTAGACAACAACCTACTTACTTCTACTCAACATGGCTTCCGCCCTAATCATAGTACCATGACAGCCCTCCTTTCATTCATTGAAACTGTGAATAAAGCTAAAGACTCCAGTCTTACTGTATCTACCATCCTTCTTGATCTCTCCAAAGCATTCGACACTGTCTCCCATAACCTACTACTCACTAAATTGTCAAAGCTAAACCTATCACCTTCAACTCTCAACTGGTTCACCAGCTGTCTCTCAAACAGGCAACAAGCTGTCAAATGGAAAAAAGCCATCTCCTCTTTCCTAAACACCCCCACAGGTGTCCCACAAGGCTTCATATTAGGCCCCCTCCTCTTCAACATCTTCGTAAATGATTACCATCACTCTATCCCCCATGCTAGCATCATACAATACGTAGATGATTCTACAATCATCTGTGCAGCCTCTTCCATTCCAATCCTTCTAAAGCTCACCCAAGAAGCATTCTCCACCACAGAACAGTGGATGAAAAATAACCATCTTGCACTCAATGCAGCTAAATCAAAATTAATTATATTTACCCCCTCTAAAACAAACAGATTAGATAGACAACTATTCTCCATCACCAGTCAAAATAATACTCCACTTGAACTGGTATCTGAAACCAAACTTCTAGGAGTTCAAATTGACGATAAACTTAAATTTGAGTCCCATCTACTAATAAACATTAAAAAAACCCACCAAAAACTCGGCCTGCTTTATTGACACAAGCGATTCCTCTCACCAGCAACCAAACTCACTCTCTCTACTACATTTCTCTTATCCTCTCTCCTTTATGGTGCCCCCCTTTTAACTAATCTACAATCTTCTAGTAAAACTAAACTAGCTACCTGTTACAACAAAATAGCCAAATTTGCCACTAGTAGCAAAGCTTCAACTCATCACTGCGCATCACTCCATAAACTAAATTGGCTCGAACTTCCCATCAACCTCTCCTACACTCAGCTCACATATGCACACAAACTCATTTTCCAACCATCCCTCTGTCCCGCTCTTTCTTCTACCTTTAAAATTCACCAGACTCAAAGACTTCTCAGATCCACTAATCAAAACCTATTAGAAGTCTACAGACCCCTTCACCCCCCAGGACAAAACCTCCTCTCTTTTTCCATAGATCGACTATGGAACTCCCTCCCACCCTCCATTCGAACCATCACTAGCCTTCCAACCTTTAAAAAATCTCTTCACTCCTACCTAGCATCCACATGGGAATGCTCCTGCCCCCTCCCCACATAAGCTTTCTCCACTTCCTGTATTCTCATTATCTTCACCACCCATATTTTGCTCGTAATCTAATTTCTTAATATCATCTATCATCCTGAATTATTCTGTGTAAAAAAAAAAAAATATATATATATATATATATATATATATATATATATTAGGCATAACTTCACTCTATTATTATTTTTGTTGATAATTTTACTGTTTGTAAACTATACCTTGCTATGTCTTGTATGTTATGCAATGTAAATCTCTGTAACATGTATTCTTGTCAGAGCTTTTCTACCCAGGACTCCATTGAAAATGGGTTCACTTGGCCCATTGGACCATCCTGGTTAACCAACAGCAAATAAATAAATAAATAAAATAAAAAGAGACTCAGGGAATTCTTAGATCTTCCACAGCACAGACCCTTGGCCATCCCCCCAGTCCTGGATGTTGTGGAGGATGTTTCCTGGAATCGTGTTTGACTCCTGACACCCTCCCTCCTGCACCCAGAAAACCAGACAGGTACTATAGAGCCACTGACTCATACATTTCTTTTCAAAAATCCCACTGCTGACCCTGAGGTAATTTCTCAAGGGCCTGAAGGGATTAAAGCAACCTCTGCTAAGAATCCCACCCCCTCAGACAGGGATTCCTGAGCACTAGACAGATGGGGTAAAAAAGTATACACCTCAGCTACTCTTACTATCAGGGCACTAAATTGTCAGTTCCATATGCTCAAATTTCAGCAACATACCCTGGAACTCCTCAAACAAAAAATGTCTTCCTTTCCTGCTTGTGCAGAACCTAAAGAGTTACAAGAGTTAATGCATTTTGCAAGTCAAGTAACTAAGCACACCTTGCACTGTGGTTTTGAGGCCCTAGAAGCTTCTTGCAGGGCAGCAGTCACTGGATCTGTCATTAGAAGGCATGCATGGCTTAAGGAACATCCCCTGCCAGACTATGTCAAATCTAAATTGTTGGATGCCCCCTTGCGCAAAAACAAATTATTTGGCACTAAGGCAGAAGAGATCTTAAGAAAGATAGAAGAAAAAGCAAAATCTATGCAGGCAGTTAAGTATTTCTTACAGGTCCAGCCACCCAGGTTCAGCAGACATTGTCCCACCAAGCACTGGTCTTTTTCTGCTCCCACTAAGCCAGTCCAACCCAGGACCTGGGGAACCAGACCCCCCAGACAGCAGCCACAGGGAATGCAGAGATCTAAGCAGTGGACTACCTCCACTTCAAAACCATGGAGTTCTAAGCCACCCCCTTATGGTAAAAACTCACAATGACTCACCTCCCCCACCTCCTCCCTCTGCCCACCTTCACCTACCCCTAGGAGGAAAACTCTCCTTTCACACAAGCACCTGGGTCACCATTACCAACGACCACTGGGTTCTCAACATAGTGTCGCAGGGATACACATTTTTCTTCCACACCCTTCCAACCCTAAAAGGGTTCCCAGATCTACCTACAAACCAGTGGGCAGAGGCTCAAAAGCAAATCCTTTCCCTGGTTTCTATGAGGGCAGTAGAGCACATTCCTGCAGAACAGATAGGCCAAGGTTTCTACTCCACACTTTTTCTGGTGCCCAGAAAAGAGGGCACCTGGTGCCCCATCCTCGATCTTTCCATTCTAAACACCTTTCTGGTGATCCCAAAATTCAAAATGCTCACCCTCCAGCAGCTGCTACCCATGGTCTCCAAGGGTGCTTAGCTAGCCACTCTAGATCTAAAAGAGGCCTACCTCCGCATTCCTATCAAGGAATCATGCAGGAAATATCTCCGTTTCAGGGCAGGATCTCAACACTTTCAGTTCTCTGCACTTCGCTTTGGCTTATCTACTGCTCCCAGAGTTTTCACAAAATGTCTGACTCCGGCCATTGCCTTTTGCAGACAAAGGAATATCCAGATTTACTCAGATGACTGCCTTATTCAGGCAGACAGCCAGGAAAAGCTGCTGAAGCACCTGGTCTTTGTAAAGACCCTACTAACCTCCCTAGGGTACACAATCAATAAAAAGAAATCCAAACAGGTGCCCACCCAAAGGATTATCTTATTGGGTGCCTGCCTGGACACAGCATCCAAGATGGCATTCCTTACACCAGAAAAAACTAATTTTCCTGACAGCCTACTTCTCTCAACTAGCCACCAGACCCCAGTTATCTGCAAGGAAGATCCTGCAAGCTCCTAGGTTTCATGGCATCTTGCATACTACTCATTCCATATGCCAGACTGCATATGAGGAAACTTCAATGGTATCTAAAAATCCTTTGGTGTCAACACTCTCAAGACCTAAAGACCCTTATACCTATAATTCCTTGCCTTAGAAAAGATTTTCTTTGGTGGGCAACAGCATGCTCCCACAACAAGGGACTACCTTTCTCACCACCACCCCTGCCACCCAGACCCTCATCACAGATGCATCGGACTATGCTTGGGGTGCACACCTGAACAGCAGGTGCATACAGGGCCAATGGAGCCTGCAGCAAATCCCTCTGCACATCAACCAAAAAGAGATAATGGTTGTCCAGCACACCTTCATAGCTTTCAAGCCCCTTCTCTCTCCAGGGGCTCTCCTGATCAAAACAGACAATACCACTGTAATGTGGTATATCAACAAACAGGGAGAACTCACTCCTACCCTTTATACCGACTGGCCATGACCCTTTGGCACACAGCCTCTGCCATGCAACTGCACCTGTTAGCACAATTCCTACCAGGTTCTCTCAACTCTCTGGCAGACCAATTAAGCAGAAATCTTCTGGATCCACACGAGTGGCAGCTCAGCAGAAGAACCTTCACCCTAATAACTCTGAAATTGGGCACCCCAAAGGTCGACCTCTTTGCTTTCCACACCAACCATCAGCTCAGCAAATTCTGCACTAGGGAGTATCGCTGCATGGCTTGGAAAGTGGATGCCCTGTCCTTCTCCTGGGTTAATCTATCGGTCTATGCCTTTCCTCCACTACCTCTCATCCCCAGGGTACTGCTCAAATAAAGGTGGAAAACCCAAGGACAATTCTTATAACTCCAGACTGGCCTCGCCAGCACTGGTACCCCTTGCTGCACAGCCTGTCCCCACTGCCACCATGGCATCTGCCTCAGATTCCAAACCTCCTAACCCTGAGGGAAAGGGAATTCATGCATCCCCAATTGCAGACACTCAGTTTGGCAGCTTGCCTTATTCCCTCACCCTGGTTCAGTCTGCCAACCTCAGTAAACAGGTTGTATATGTTATGTCTGAGGCCAGATGCCCTAGCACTAGAAAGTCTTATGCTGACAAATGGAAAACGTTCTGCACCTGGATCCAGGCTAAGGGAGCCAGTTTGGCACAGCCCTCCCTCCCTCTCATCCTGGATTACTTAGCTGACCTACATGGTGGTCTGTCTTTCTCCTCTATAAAAATTCATGCCTCTGCTATCTCTGCTCATTTCCCCACTGAACAGCCCCTTTTCTCACACCCTTTGATCAAACAGTTCCTAAGAGGGGGCTAGCAACTTGAGGCCACCACAGAAGAGCACCAACCCCAGCTTGGGGCCTTAACTTTGTGTTGGAAAAGCTCACTCTGCCCCCTTTCGAACCAGCTTCTTCTGCAGAGCTAAAATTTCTCTCCTGGAAGACAGCTTTCTTTCTTGCCATCACTTCAGCAAGAAGAGTCTCCGAGCTGCAAGCACTCATGGCTGTGGAACCCTTCATCATCTTCCATGCTGATAGGGCATCCCTCAGAACTAACCCATCCTTCATGCCCAAGGTGGTGTTTAGTGTGGCTCTCAACCAATCCATTCATTTGTCCACCTTTTTCCCTAATCTCCAGAACAAGGGGAAAAGGATCCCACACACTCTAGATGTGCACAGACAGCTCAGATTCTATCTCGACAGGACTAAATCCTTCAGAAAGTCTGATCAATTGCTGTTTAGCTTTGCTACAGGGACAGAAGGCAAAGCCATCTCCAAACAAACCATTTCCAAATGGATAGCACACTGCATCCATTTCTGCTACAAACAACATGGAAAGCCTTCCCCCAAGGGGTTCAGGACTCACTCCACCAGAGCAGCTTCCACATCTGCAGCTTTCCGCAGAGAAGTCCCCACCAGGGACATCCTGGAAGCTGCCACCTGGACATCTGTTCACACTTTTACCAAACATTACCACCTGCCTCTCTTCTCCAAATCCAGGGCAAGGTTTGCAGGGCATCCTAGCCAGCCCCTAGTTTCCTTGACTGCCTCCACCCATTTTCTCAGTTTTGGGAATCAGCCCAAACATGATGACTGCAACAGTGAAACACAAAGAACATAGTACAGTTGTGTACACTTACCATAAATGTAGATGTTCGGGTGTATTCAATGTTGCAGTCCTAGTTTCCCTCCATCCCCCTTTCTTCTCTTTCCTTACAAGGGACATATTGGTATTTACTTTCTACTGGTGGGCTTCTTCCACCAGAATCTGGCTCCTACTTGGGGGCTCCTGACAGGTTAGGGCAAGAAACACTGATGTAATGGCGCCAGCTGCCTTACTTTATACTACTGATGACCTGACATCTGTCCTGAAGTGACAGCAACCAATGCAGAAATACTAAGCCTTTGGTATTCAGGCTGGCTGAGGGCTACCCTGGCAGGGATAACCCAAATGTGAGGTCTGCAACAGTGAATACACTTGAACATCTACATTTATGGTAAGTGTACACAATTCTCCTTTTCAGGTCTTCCCCTACCTGGACGATTGGCTTCTCTCTTCCCCCTCCAGGAATCAACTACTTTGAGCCAGGGATCATCTCCTTGAGATTGCTCAGAACCTGGGCATAACTATAAACCTCAGGAAGGCTCAGCTGGCACCAATGCAAGTACTGGATTTCATAGGTGCTCGATTGGACACTACCCAGGGCAGGGTGTTTCTACCCCTGGACAGACTGTTATCAGTCTATCATCATGTGCTTCACATTCTCCTAGCTAGCCTACCCCCAGCAGGCTCAGTTATATGGGCATTGGGGTCCATGGCAGCCACGGTCACTCTCATCCCAACTGTACATCTTCATATGAGAGCTCTACAATGGACCTTAGCAATTCAGTGGTCTTTATTACACCTTGTCTTGTCACATCCTGTTCATCTATCCCATGTGTGCAAGGACTTCTTCTTTAGTGGTTCCAATCCCCGGACCTCATTCAGGGTCGTCCGTTTTTTCTTCCTTCCCCAGTGATCATGGTGACCATGGACGTTTCCCTGCTAAGGTGGGGGGGCATTTCATGGGAATGATGGTCCAAGTTACGTGGTCCTCTCTGGCGACTAATTTGCATATTGGTGTCATGGAGATGAAGGCAGTGCTTTTGGCGGTGAAAGCTCGCCATCCTTTCTTCTTCCGAGGACTATTGCCATACGGACGGACAATATGTCAGTAGTCTGGTATATCAACAAACAAGGTGGGACCAACTCTTATCCCCTTGTGAAGCTATGAGATTGTGGGAGTGGGCAATTTCCACCGACCATTTTCTAGTGACAATGCACATTCTGGGGAGGTCCAGCATATTGATGGACAGGCGGAGCAGGTTGATTCTGATGCCTTACGAGTGGTCTCTGAATCCTTAATTGGCAGACAAGATCTTTCTAAAGTGGGGTCAGCCATGCTGTGATCTCTTCATCTCTCCTTCCAACATGAAGGGTAGTGAGTATTTCACTGTGAACCCTCCCTGCAGGGTTCATTTCATGCTTGTTGAGTTGGTGGTTGAGTTTATGGGGGTGGTTTTAAAAAATAATTTCCTCATATCTGAGGGGGAAATTTTTCACCAAACAGATGGAGTGGCAATGGGAGCCAAATGTGCTCCCATTTTTGCCAATCTTGTGTTGTTAGACTGGGAAAAAAGAGTATGTTTTTCAATCACAGTATTATGAAGGAATTTTGTCTTACAATAGATTCCTGGATGATATCCTCATTTTGTGGAAGGGGGACAAACAGGAAGCTAAAGAATTTGTGGAGTACCTTAATGGGACCACAGATTTTTTGAAATTCACTAGCACCTGGGGTAAAGATCAGATCAACTACTTGGATATCAGTCTATCAAACAAGGACAAAAGTTTAGGGAGTACCATCTACAGGAAATCTTCCTATTCAAATACTTTGTTGCATTTCAGTAGTAACCATCCCCATTTTCAAAAACAAAGTGTTGTTAAAGGGCAGATGGTAAGGGTGTCCAGACTTACCAGTATTGATGATGTGTTCCAGGAAGAGATGTACAATTTAATAGGGATGTTCCTGGAAAGGGGTTACCCTTTAAAGTTATTAATTAATATCAAAAAGGAAGTTTTTAGGAAGAGGGAATCATCTTTCTTTCCAATTTTACTGTCTAACTGGGAGCCTAGAAGCAACAGTTTGATCTATGAAAGTGGGAAAAGTAATGCCATGGTTTTGGAATATAACGAGAGCAGTCAATTGTTTGTTGCCATTATTAATCAATGTTGGGAATTATGTTTTTAACAGGAGATGACAGCTACTTTAGGAACAAAGCCTCAGGTAGTTTTCAGTAGGGGGAGGAATGTGAAAAATATTCTGGAACAGAAAAGCAGCAGATCAATTTATAAATCAAGCATGTTCAAATGTGGAAGTTGCAATTTTTGCAGGTATATAAATGATGGACCTTATGTTCATATCCAAGGGTATGATACCTCTATACAGTGTCCCGGCAGATGTAATTGCAACACTACACATGTGGTTTATGTAGCTACTTGTTTATCCTGTCCCGGCTTCTATATTGGCAAAACCATTCGGAGGTTAAGGGACAGAATAAGTGAACATACGAGGGCTATTAAGAATAAGGACACTCATAATGCACTTTATACACATTCAGAGAAATGCACCAATTTTAAAAAATTTGTATTTTTTGTTATAGACCGGGTTTTCATGAATGAACGAGGAGGAGACATTAATTTAGTTTTGGAGGGTAAGGAAGAACTTTGGCAATTGAGGCTAAATGCTACCATGGACCCTGGTTTGAATGATTTCATCTCAATCAAGCCTTATTTAAAAATTAGGCATAATCAAATTATGTAAATACAGATAATTTAATGTTTTTAAACCTAATATGGGACGTCAAAGTGAAACAATATATATACATATTTTTTTCGTATGATATCATGCAACAGTTTGGGACAACACTGTCTCTTTAACAAATTTTTACATTGTGATTCATTGGTAGGTGAATGTTATTCTGATTTAATTATCAGTATATAAGCTGTATGTGTAAAATTTTAGAACAACTCTGAAGAAGCCTTAGTTTTGGTTGGCGAAAGCGCTAAGTTGTTTGTTTAGCAAATAAACAGTTGATTCTACCGGTTTTGGTACGTGTGTTTTTACTTTTATTCAATTCATGCTTGGCCATCTGGTTTACTGTATGCTTATCTCCCACTCCCTCTAATTCCCAAGTTCATTCAGAAAACTCGACGGCTGGAGAGCTCAGTGATCCTCATTGCCCCTTTCTGGCCTCACCAAGTTTGGTTCCCTACTCTGTAGTCTCATGTAATGTGTTCTCCTTGGATGCTAGATCCTGTTCCGGATCTGATTACACATCCCTCAGGGATTACTCACCCAGGCTTTGTCAACCTGAAGCTCACAGCTTGGCTGCTCTGATTCCCATGATATGACTCCTGGGCTGTCTTCTCCTGTTAAGAAGAGCTTGGTACTGGTTCACAAGTTTACTACCAGGAAGGTTTATTCGAGTACATGGAAGCATTTCTCAATCTGGGCCTCTCAGCATGATCTGGATCCTTTCACTGTGCCAGTTTTGGCCATTTTGGAATTTTTGATGGGCATTTTTAACCACAGTGCTATTTTCTCTATGGTTAGGGTATAACTGGCAGTGATTTCTAGCTTTCATGTAGGCAAACATTTAGCTTCATTGGCATTGTCTAAATTTTGTAAGGCCTTTTTGAAAGGTACCTTTCTCCTTAGGCCTCTGGTTAATGACCCAACGTCCCATTGGGATCTTTGTGCTGCAAGCCCTTTTCTCCTCCTTTTGAATGAGCAGCCATGGGTGATTTGCAGTTTCTGTCATGGAAAACAGCTTTTTTGGTAACAATTACCTCAGCTGAGAGAGTTTGTGAGATTCAGGCTTTATCTGTCAAGCCCCCTTATGTGATCTTTCATAAAGAGAGTGTGTTCCTGTGGACTAATCCATATTTCATACCGAAGGTGGCATCAGAATCTAATATCAACCGGGTCATTAATTTACCAGTTTTGTTTCTAAATTTCCAAAATAAGGGAGAGTACAAATTGCACTTGCTTGATGTTCACAGGCAGTTGCATTTCTATTTGCATAGAACAAAATCCTTTCAAAAGTCGGACCAACTTTTTGTTTCCTCTTCCAAACCTTTCTTGGGGAAGCCTGTTTCTAAAGTTACTATTGTTTGATGGATATCTGAATGTATTTCATTGGTCTATTAAGCCAAAGGGTTATCCCCACTAGGGCATGTCTGTGCGCATTCCCCCAGGTCTGTTGCTACTTTGGCGGCTTTTTGGTTCAGTTTTTCATTAGATATCTGCTCTTCTGCTACCTTGGCTTCATTGCACACATTTATCTCCCATTATAAATTGGACCTTCTTTCCAGGGGCAGGAAATTCTTTGCCTCAGCCTTGCTCCAAAACATCCTTCCATGAGGGCCTCCCATGGTTTATTGGTAGCTGGGGCCTCTGTCCTTCAGGTTTAAGATCAAATGAAAGCAACAACTTCAGATAAGTTATGTACTTACCATAAAGTTCCATCTGAGTTGTTGCTTTCCATTTGTCTTCAACTGTCCATCCCACCTTCCCCCTGCCTTGTGTGGGCTGTGTAGTGGACCGGATGGAAAAAGTATAGCTCCCCTATCCTGGCTAGTCTTCCCTTTGATAAGCCTTTTGTGGTTTATACCTGGTTTATAGGTTATATTGTCCAGGTTGAAATGCTGTTCTGCAACAAACTCAATCTGAGAGGAGGAGGAAGATGGGCATTATGGGTAGGGGAGGAGCTTGAAGTTTGGATTTGATGCTGGAGTATGAGGCCGAGTTGGATACTAGTCACTCAGGTTGAAGACAAATGGAAAGCAACAACTCAGATGGAAAGTTATGGTAAGCACATAACTTATTTTTTAGCAGATTTCAGCATGAATTACTGTTTGCTGTACTTCTATAGCATAAGGGAATTGTACTGTGAAATATAAGCTTTTTTTCTGTCAGTGCTGGAAAGTCAGTGAAGATACCACCTAATTTATATATTGGCTTCTAGTTTGTTTAGACATGAAATCACTGCTTGATCCTAGGGATAGCATTTTTTGTTTCTCATTATTGCTGTATTCACCACTGACAGTTGTAAGGCAGTAGATCAAAGTCTGAAAATGAAAACAACTTTTTGCCATATTTATATGTATTAATTTCCTGTAGATGTATTTGCTGTGTCAATACATGAGTGTATGTACCCTGCAATAGGCTGGCATCCCATTCAGGATTAGTTCCTCCCATTTGCTCCCTTTGAGTGCTGGAATAGGTTCCAAATTCCCCAAGACCCTGAACTGGATTGAACTGGTAAAGTGAGATTGAGGGAATTTCCATAGACATTTTTTTAAAGAAAGGATCTGTTTATAGAAGACAAACAGAAGCCTTTATAACACAGATGTGCAAGATAGATGATTAAAAAGCATATTTCCATGCATTTTGTTCTTCCAGTGTGCCTTAAACTCACCATGAAAGAAGTGCAAGAAATCAAGAGTTGAATGGTGGATTAACCTCCTAGAGTTATTAATCGAAAATGATTTCATGCAGAGCTGCTAATAAGGGCATATATCATTCTCTCAGTACTGTTGCTAGATTAATCAATTATTTTTCAGTAATCTTGCCAGCATTTAAAAGTAGATTCTTATACCACATTGCAGAGCCCAAATTTCCAGTTTCTTTTATGCTTCATAGACAAGTAGGAAATTATTTATAGTAAATCATTTCCATGATTGTGATCTCAAAGGAAAGTATTTAAAATGCATGAAAGACAAAATATAATTGTTAAACTAACCAATTTAAGAAAATAAGTAAATAAAAGCAACCCGCGTTTTGATTGTCTTTTTTTTGCATAAAAACTGTGACCATCTGGAGAGCATCCCTATTATTTCTTTAGTGTGCATTGATTTATTGATATTCATTACAGAACAAAGGTGTTAATATGAACAATGTATAAACAAATATTTCTAAGCTGTTCTAAATTTCCCAAGTTCTCCAGCTCTGTAGTACACCATCAGTGGTTTTATGAACCAAATTCCAAAGTGACCTGGTACATCCATATGTACAACGGGAGATCTTGAGTACTGAAGTGGCTATTCTAATGTATGTTTACTGTACCTGCTGACATTTTGTGCACTCATTTAGATTCTGAGAGCACACTACTAGGGATACTCAGTTACCAGTATCTTTCCATGTTACCCTTCCCCTACCCCTTGTGTTTCAAATATTTTTTCCCTTAGACCATGTTTTAGTATTATAATACATTAGCAGTTGATCTTAACACTAACAGACTAATCATCCACTACCAATTTACATAGTTGTGAATATTTATTTTTCTCTCTCCCACTTCTCTTTCTCAAAGGTTTCTACATTCTTTATCAGACCTTCACTTCCTTTAATGTTTATCTACATGCTTCTCTCCTCCATCTGCCACTTTAGCTCCTAAACCCTTTTTCTCCTACCTTGCAGTCCGAAAGTTGGAGATAGTTTTTTGATTTCTCTTTTTATTTTGAATTTCTCTTGTATGGTTGACGGTGGGCACAACCTGCTCAATTCACCCTCCGCTTTGCTCTGGGCTCACTCTGCTCCCCTACCCTATCCCCATTTCCACCCACCACCAGTTTCCTCAGATGTATACTTGTATAACCACACCCTCTGCTTAATCAACCAATCAAATCCAAAACTAATTTTATCCCTCCCACCTATCACCCAATTTCAGCCAACCCTGTCTGCATCACTCTCCTAACCACTTTCTTCCTAATCACTCCTACCCAACTCACACTCCTACTATCCTATTTCCCCAGCTGTACCACTATCTTCTATCCTTATTACTCCATAACTCACACTGATACCTTAACATTCATCACTTTTCTCTATTCTAACCCCTACATTTTTAATATGCTACTACTCACTGTATTTCTTATCACCCTACTCACAACTTATCACCTTACCTCCTTTCACCATGTCCAAGTCCTACATACAATCACCCCAACTACTACTCTCTACCCTCCTAAATCTTACCTGCTCATCTATATCAGCATATCTCCACAACTGTTCTATATCACACCCATCCTACCTTTTACACTAAAATACCCTTTGAATCAAATGTCCCCACACATCCTGTGCAACTACTATAAACTCATCATCAAGCCCTCACACAGCTACTTAATAAACTCCTATCTACTTTATCCCAGTGGTGACATTCATCCTAATCCAGGCCTTAACCTACACTTTCAGACACCTGTCTTACAACAAAACTCTGCTAAATTCATCACCCTTCACAAACAGTTCATCCGACCTTAACCGCAGAAGTATTCTAAACAAAATACCTGAATTGCAAGCTACCTTGTCACTATATTCCCCAGACAACACTTACTGAAACTTGGCTAAAGAACCATAATTAAGATGAAGAATTCTTGCCTCAAGGTTATAATATCCTTGGATTTGACAGATTACACAAACGTGGTGGTGGTTTAGCAATCATATTTAAGAACAACCTAAACCTGCATCAACTATACTCTACCCCTCCCATAGCTACTGACTCTGAAATCTTAATCTTAATCTCATGTCTTCAACTCAACATAAATAAGTCCATCATCATCACAGCAGTATATCTCCCCCTGGAAATAACAGTGTTATAATAAACTACTACTTACAGTCAAGAAATAATAATCTTAGACAACTTTAATTTTGACTGGGCCACATGCACTTCCTTAAATCCAACAAATTATATCTAACGCTTCGGTTTGTCCCAACTCATTTCCACAACTACAAGAGTTGACAAACACAATAATAAACATTCCATACTAGACTGGATTCTCTCCAATCACCCAAACTTATGTTCTCAGTTTGGCTGCCTCCCATACTCCCTTAGTGATCATTCCCCTACCTACCTAATTAGGCACAAAGCAAACTCAGCTAAAACCACTATCTGTAAGCTTGTCCGTACCAAACAACACTTATAGGTTCATAGGTAGGTACTTCGCTATTGGCCCTAAGGCCTATACAAGCCTAGCCATAATGATTCCCTGGCTGTTGCTTCCCACAAATATTTACTTTCCTGGACACCTGTCTAGCAGGGCTACTGATGTGATCCCTGGGGTGAATTTCCTATCTCCCATCCAATTGTCAAGGTTCCTCTTGAAGAGGACCATTGAGGCACTCTGCCTGACATGTATGGGCAGCCTATTCCAGAGTATGGGGAGTCTCTGGGTCAGGAACCTATCCCTCCATCATGTACAGTGTTTGAAGGTTGCCAATGTCTTTGTTTATAAGTTCCATGATAATACGTTCCATGGCCTTGCAGATCAGGCTCGTCAGACTGATGGGACGGTAGTTCCCGGGATCCAAACTGGATCCCCCCTTGTGGAGTGGGATGACTGCAGCTGTACGCCACTCCATGGGCACAAAGTCTGAGGTGAGGCTATGATTAAACATGACACATAGGTGAGGTGCCAGTTCATTTTGTAGTTAATGCAGTACACAGTCCGGGATGTCGTCTGGTCCCATGGATGCTGTATTCTTGGCTTTGGAGAGTGCGGTTTTTACCTGAGTGGCCATGATTACCGGAATTTGGCATTCTTTCGGTATTGAGGGGGGCCCTTTAAGGAGTGAAGTTGGCACTGAATCTATCTGCCAGGATATTGTCAATATCCTTGGGATCAGTATATCTAGTGCCATTCTGCTGTAGCTCAGAGCAGATCTGAGTATTGCCATTTAGATTCTTGACATAGCTATAGAATACCTTGTGGTTGTCTTTGGAAATTTTGTTTTTGTAACCAGCTTTGGAAGATTTTATGAGGAATCTCAGCTTTCTACTGAGACTGGTGAGGGAGTTTTTTGAATCCTGGATTCTTCCTCTTTGCTGCAACAGTTTCTTCCTTCTGTTGTACAGCTTGTTTATGACAGGGGACCACCAGATTGGCTTCCTTTTTTTAGAGGACAGCATCTTGGTTCTATTTGGGATGGCTCGGTCCATGCACGAATGAATGTGCTCATACAGCACCTTAGTGTAGGATTCAGCAGTTGAACTTCCAGTTCCCATCTGCATGGGTGTCATGAAGTTTGTTACCTCTGACTTGAGAAGCATGAAGTTGGCTTTGTATCCTGGGTTCTTCCTCTTTTCTGCAACAGTTTCTTCCTTCTGTTGTACAGCTTGTTTATGACAGGGGACCACCAGATTGGCTTCCTTTTTTTTGAGGACAGCATCTTGGTTCTATTTGGGATGGCTCGGTCCATGCACGAATGAATGTGCTCATACAGCACCTTAGTGTAGGATTCAGCAGTTGAACTTCCAGTTCCCATCTGCATGGGTGTCATGAAGTTTGTTACCTCTGACTTGAGAAGCATGAAGTTGGTTTTGTAGAAGTTTTTTACGAAATTTCCTTAAAGGGGGGTGGGGATGTCAAGGGTAATTAGCCTATGGTCTGATCTGACCAATGAGGGGGTGACCACTGGTGTAGAGCATCGATCTCCCATGTTGGTAATGACTAGGTATAGAATATTTGTACCCCTGGTGGGACTATCAATTAGTTGCTCTAGGGCGTTGGAATTTATGAATTCCAAGAACCGTTGAGAAAAGGTGTTGGTACAGGAGTAGTTTTCCCAGTTAATGGCAGGGTAGTTGAAATCACCCATTATTAGGATGTTTGGTTGTATCTTAATATTTTCCAGTATGTTTAGAAAGGTGTAGTGAGAATCTTGGGGCATGGTGGGGGATCTGTAGCCAGCTACAATTTGTATTGCAGTCTTACCTAGTGTTAGTTGCACCTGGAGAATTTCACATGAATTGTGTTGGGCAACCAGCCTGGAGGTGTGAATATACTTGGTTAATATGGACACTCCTCCACCTTTAGTGTTTCAGTTCTGGTTTGGTGGCCGAAATGTTTGGTATGAGTTGTAGCCTGGTATTGCAGGGGTGCTCTCTGGAGCTTTGAATCAGGTCTAGTTACTGCACAGATATCGATGTTCTCCATTTTTAAGAGAGCCTCAAGAAAGTGCATCTTGAGGTTTAGACTTCTAGCATTGAGTAGCATTACCTTCAGATTTTGCTTGCTTGTACCCGTTATGGTGGTAGTTTTGTCCTTTGAACCTTGCTAAAAAAGGCACTATAGGGGTGGCAAGAGCCTTGGCCAGTAACCTGAATCCCAGAGGTGACAGGTGCAAACCATCTCTTGCAAAGCATTGTGGTTTGTCGATCATGTCATCCCAGGCAGACAGATACTGGCTCCCCTTTGAATGACACCAGAGGCTTAGCCAATTATTGAAGTCAATCATCTTGTCCTTATACTGTGTTATTATTCTGGGCAATTGCAGGATGCTACTCAGGGCTAGGGTCATACCTGCCTGGGCTACATGATCCAGGAGCTCTTCCATGTCTCTTTTCATGTAGTCCAGGGAGGTACGTCTCAAGTCATTCACTCCAACATGGACAATGACAGAGTCATATTTGTACCTGTTGTGGAGTGACTTGAGTGCTTGCATTATGTGGCAGATCCTGGCACCCAACAGGCAACTAACTGTAATTTTCTCCTTGTTCAGCCTGGTGAGTGGGACATCAGTGTGCCTGACTATAAAGTCACCTATGACTAAAGTTTTGGGTACATTGTCTTGCCTTAGGGGCAGCTGTTGGGTGGCACACTGGTGTCATGAGCTATGTGACACTTTGGTTTTGTTTGGGGGTGGTGTTTGCGTTTCAGCTTCAGAGGTCCTTGTTGCTTGGGTAAGTTAATATTAAGAGCCTCCACATGTGGGTTTTGTGTTGCTATGTGTGGGTTTTGTTGGTGTGGGTTTTGAGGGACTGTGTGTTGTTTGAGATGTTGTGTGGGTGTTAACCTTGACTGTCTAGCACAATATTGGCTGGAGAGAGCTTTTATTCCAGTTTGGTTATGTAAGTGCATCTCTCGCAGGTTGTAGTGTTTGGTGGTAGGAGGAGAGGGTTATCTGTGTACGAGGCAATTGCTGCATTGCCCCAGTATGCCCAGATTCACCAGGTGGACAGGAGAAATCACCGGAAGCTGACCCTTGGACATGCCTGGTTAGGTGCTTTCTTTCTGTAGTTCAAGAGCTGTTTTCCCTTACTTTTTGGCAAGGTACTTGCAATTGTAGGTTGTCTAGTGCCTATGACTATTTTCTCCTTATTTCCAAGGAGAGGTGAGTGCTTGTAGCAAATTAAGGCTTCCTAGTGCGTTTTAGTGAGTTTTAGAGCATGTGCTAGTTCATGCTTATTTATGCGAAAAAGTTGAAAGGGATAGAAATCAGCCCAAAATGGCCAATAAAATTGCAATTTCAGAGCTGGAAACCACTTCTCTAGTGTTAAGTAGTACAATGCTTCCACTCTCACTGGTAAGCAGTAGGACCTCCCTCTACCACAGCAAGGTCTGGATAGCTCTGAACACTGAAACTAAAGTCCTGAAACCAAAAGCCTGGAAACTGGACTATTCTAGTTAGGAAAAGCTGGAAATTAGCAAACAAGATAGAATTTTTTTTTTGTGGTTAAATCAGGCTAGACAATGCAGTTATACAGTAAATAAGCACAGAAAGGCTTCTCCTTGGATACCACTAATACCCTCTAAAAACATCACAACTGGTCCCCCTTAAGACAGCTTCCCCTTGTTGTGGCTGTTGACTACTTCAACAGCTCATTCTTAGGCATCCTAAATATTCTAGCTCTATTAGAAAAACCCACTGCAAATCCAGACCAACTCATTAGCGAACTAAAGACACCTTAAACATAATGAAATGAAGACAGAGCATGGCTAAACTATCAATCATCTAAAACCCAAGCTTCCCTTCATGACTTCCGCCAACTACGAAACGTAGCCAAAAACATATTTGATCAGATAAAAAAAAAATCATACTACACCCTAATCCAACAAAAGCATAAAAATAATATTCAGAAATTCTGGTACTCTATTAAACACCTATTAAATTCTGGACAAAACACTTCCCCCTCACCTACTATATTTATTTCTAACATAAGCATAGCAGCCCAATTCAACTCACAGTTTATAAACTCCATTCAGGCCTTAGTAAACAATAATAACTATACCCCTGTAATCATCCCCACAACTCCTATCCATCAGTCTGCTACCTTCTCATTTCAGCACATTCAGACTACATACATTAAAAACCTTCTTCTTTAACTAAAACCCTGCAGACTTGCAGTAGATCAACTCCCAAGCAAATTTCTTAAACTAGCAGCTGACAGTATCTCCTACCCAATTTGCTTACTTATTAAATGCTTATTAAGCGCTCCATTACTGAACAATATGTACCAGTACTCTGGAAACATTCTCAACTCTAGCCTATCTACTACAAAAGAACATTCTCTCCAAATCCCAACAGTTTTAAACCAAGATATAGCACCACAACAACCCTATTAAGTTTCACAGACACCATCAACCACCATAGAAATAATAACCTTCTCACCAACATTTTTTGGATATGTCAAAAGCATTTGACACTGTATCCCATCAAAAACTACTTCAAGAATTATCATCTATCCATCTTTCACTATTGTCCATCACTTGGTTTCACAGCTATCTATTCAGCCACCAACAAGCTGCTGTATGGAAAGATGAAATCTCTACTCTTCTACCTGTTACTGTAGGAGTCCCACAAGTCTCTATTCTTGGCTCTGTACTCTTTTCTATCTTTACAAACAATCTTAGTTCTGCATCCACACAAGCTACTATTATACAGTATGCAGAAAATCCCACTGTCATTTGCATAGCCCCCTCTCTCCCTGAACTTCTGTCTAAAACCCAGGGTGCTTTCTCAGACATTGAGCATTTCCTCAAAGAAAGACAACTCATTCTAAACCCTAACAAGGCAAAGCTAATGATATTCATCAATAATGAACCCACAACCCCACTTCACATACTCTCCTCCAACAGCACTATCACTGAACAGGTGGGCAGCACTAAGTTGCTTGGTGTCACAATAGATTGCTCCCTCAAATATGACAAGCATGTAGCCCTTACCATAAAAAAGGTTCAGATTAAGCTCAGCTGCCTGTACAGGTCAAGAACATTCCTCACCTCTTACACTACAAAAGCCATAGTCAGAACACACCTTCTGTCCACTTTATTGTATGCCTTCCCCATTTTCAATAATCTTAGAAAATCTGACCTGTCCAAACTAGAGGTTTGCTACCATAAAATAGCTCATTTTGCTGACGGCCTCCAAAATAGAACTCATCACTGTGTAGCCCTGAAACAGCTGTACTGGCTTGAGATACCAAACCTACTATCACTTAACTAACAATTGCTCATAACATCTTACATCAACCCGAAGCCTGTCCAGCTCTAATGAACCTAGGTCAACCTTATAACACTACTGGTACTTTCCACTCATCCACTAAGCTTCTACTAAAAGTTAAGGAATCAAACAACTCTTTTGGAGACTCCTTATTCACAAATCAAATCGCAAAAATATGGAACTGTATTCCCCAGCATATACTAATTACCCCTACTACCACCAAATTCAAACTCCTTAAAGAACATCTGAAAAATAAATGGTTCTGTTTCTTTATCACCCCTTGGATAACTTTCTCCCACCTTACTCTTTGCATTTTTGTCCTTATCTCAAGCCTCCTTACAAAATCTCCACCTCCCTGACCACTTTGCATCTGAGACTTTTTCTGCTGAAGGAGTGTAGCTTTTTTCCCCTAATACTAGGATTTACTGTAAAATCTGTATACATTACATCTGCATCAGCTATATACCTATCTTACTTTACTTGCTGTTTGCATTATATTAGATGACCTGTTATACATTTCTACTGTGAGTTTGGTAAATACTATGTAACTGTATACAGTAATACTGTACACTGTTACTACAGGTTGCTTTTCGAGCTTTTCTACTTGCCCTCTGCTGAAAATGGACTGATGGCCCAGATGGACAATACCAGTAAAAAAAAATGTGAAAAAAATAAAATAAATTTCATCATTAGAATTTGCATATATCATCAGCTGACAAATAAGGAATGTCTTAATAATAATCCATGATATTCATAAACATACTGCCCACTAGCATAAAAGAGTGATGCACACTATGTTTTGTATGTGATCGTGTTATCAGTGTGATTCATAAAGTTGGATCATGCTAATGCCATACCTGTGCAGGGCCTACCAAATCATATATGCTAACTGTACATGTGTTTAGTACTCACTAGTGCATATGCTGAATGTATATATACACACACAGTGTACACAAGTTTATTCTGACTCTACATGCACACAATGCACACTAGTGCATGCTGACTGTACATACATACAGTGCACATTAGTGCATGCTGACTGTACATAGACGCATTGCACACTAGTGCATGCTGACTGTACATAAACACAATGCACACTAGTGTATGCTTTATTGCCTTCTGTTTTGTATATTGTGAGTCATTTTCTTTACACTGTAGTTTATTTGTATTCTGCTTTTAATTGCATATTTAAACTAAGAAAGAGACCACACCTGCGTCCCTTGTGAGTCACACAGAAATTTATTTTTTCTCACCCTCACACCCTGGCGCTGTTGTGTTTTTAAACTCAACTGTTTTTCTAGTTACCTGCTTCTTATTCTATTTTGACCACATATCTCATTCCCTCTCCTCTTTCATTCACCATTGTGAGTAAGCACAAAATTATCTCTTTGTAAAATCACTCTCCTTCACATATTTAAATGTATTGGCCATCCCACTTTATTCCATAGAACCAGAATACAGAGTGCCCACCCCTTCCAATCTTTCTTCTGCTTTTAAAATTAGTGGCTCTCCACTTAGATGGCTAAAGCTTAAGTCACCCCCTCTTTCATATCTAACTGCTTAGTGCACATTGTAGCTCTTGGGGTATTAACCCACTTAACCATCTTACCTTTAAAGTTTGCAAGATCTACTACAAGTCCAATTACTGGAGAGACCACATTCTGTCTCTCAATAGACATCTTGCGATTAGGGCTTCTGTTTCTTTCCTAGTAAGAGAAGGAGTATAGGAAAAGTATTTCATGGGGACTGCTAATCACCACAAAGCCTAATAACTGCTTCATAGGTACCAGTTTAGAATTTGTGCTTATATTTTGCTCCTGGTGAGAGAAGGAGCAGAGTGCATAGATTCCTGACTCTCTCTCTGGTTGGGAAGTGAGTGTCTGTGCTTGACCTTCCTGATTGGTCTGGTTTCTATTGAAGGCATCTACTAGGAAAAGTCTACAACAAGCCTACAGACCCTTTTATCATCTAGGATAAGACTGTGGATCACCAAAAAGGCTGTGGCCTGCTTCTCATCTTGGGATTGGTGCTACTGTTTTGCTTCTGAGGAGAGAAGAAGCGCAGGAGTACTGTATCCTAGCAGAGTGAAGCTGTGGTGAGACCATCACTAGTAAAAGGCAGTAGCCATTCAGGTGACTTCCCTATTTTCATCATTATAGACAAGCTAATTCTTTCCTTTCAGTAAGTACTACTTAATTTGCTTCTAACTTCAGCATATCTGCCAAAATATTTTATATAAATCAGTAGGCTTTACGTATTAGTTTCCCCTTAAGTGGTTGGTAGTGCCCTGTATAGTCACAGACACCTTGAGTTGACATTTGTCCTGTATAAACACCATTGTACTTTCACCAATACCTAGTTACACACAGGACAACTAGTTTGCAGTGACAAGCACTGCCCCCACAGCAGCAAACCTGGTACTCCTGAGTCCTGACATTACTTTGTATTCTCACTCCAACTGTCTAGTCAATAAAAATGGTCTGTTGCCATGGATATAAACGTTCCCACTATCTCCGTTACCATCTTGGTGGATATGGGTATCCTGAGGCAATGCAGAAATGGCCTCATGTTTACTGGCAGCCAGTTAATTCTCAAACTGATATGGTATGTGAGAGATGTATTTACACAATGTCACTGGAGGCAAAGCTCTCATATAAAATCACTTCAAATGTTAATAGGGTTGTCGGAAGTACACACTCTGCACCCATTACACAAAATTCAAAGCAGACACACACACCCACATATGCTGAGGTACATAAATGTAGCCTTTCTAAACCCCAAAGACCCCCCCCCCCAGAAGAAGCACTCATAACAAACATCATCAGCAACCTCAAATGCACTCTTTCAAAGCAATACCCATATCAACAGATACAGCTACATCTCATGGAGCGTCTACTTCTAAGCCCATAAGACAAGCCATCACATAATTCAACATTCTAATTGTAAACACCATTGTGAGACACACTGATGTCCTTCTCACCAGGCTGAGTAAGAAATCTACATCAAAAATAAATATACCTCAAGGCTAGTCAAACAGGACAATGCACTTGAGCTTCTCCATGTTCAAATCACCTTAGGAAGAATGCAGTACCACTTCCTTGCAAGCTATAGGTCCCTCTCTATGACCAAGGAATCCCATACCATGTATTTAAACTTATTGGAAACACTCATCATCCAATCCAATACCATATTCAAGGGTGATTTTAATTACTCCACTAACTGGGAATCATATGACACCAAACATACAAGCACAGAGATTCCCGGATTTTGTAAACACAAACACCCTGGAACAGATTGTCAGTAAAACCAACAAGGGGTGCAACCATGCTGGATCTAGTCCTCCCTAATATTGGAGGGTGCTGTAGAGCCCCTAGTGTAATGTCTTCTGTGGTAAGGTCAGCCAACAAAATGGTCTCCTTCTGAAGTAAAAAATAAAACCTGGAACCCCAGCTAACACTGTAATATTCAAGAACTACCCTTAGGCTAACTTCCTACTATTAAGTGATGACCTGGCAAAATTTCAACCCCCATAAACCCTGAGAACACTGCTGCCTATGTAGAACTGTTCTCAGAAACCCTATACAAGAATGTTAATAGCTACATAGAAGCAGCCGCACCCACCAGGAGGAAGTACAAAACAAACTAAAAAAAACAAGCCACCCTATGGAATCATAACATCAACAGGCTGTATAACAGAAGGAAGAAAATCATGGCAAAATGTATGAGGTGCAGCACCCAGCAGGATAAAAACATTTTCATCAAACTAAACAACTAAGAGGATAAATAAAGTTTACCAAAGGCAAAATTGAGGTAAAATTGACTTTCCAGGCCAAAGGCAACCACAAAGCATTCTTTAGCTATGTCCACAACCTCAAAGGCAATACACAGTTATGAGCAGAACACATTGTAAGTGGAGCCACTTATAGTAAGCCAGAAGATACAGCAAACCTACTGGCTAACAAATTCAGCTCCAACTTCATGTTAATAGCTGCATAAAAGCAGCTGTACCCACCAGGAAGAAGTACAGAACTAACTAAAAAAAAAAAAAGCAACCCACCCTGGTCGAATCACAATATCAATTTGCTGTATAACAACAGGAAGAAAATCATGGCAAAAATTAAGAGATGCAGCACCCAGCAGGGTAAAAACACTCTTATCAGACTAAACAACCAACATAGAGAACAAATAGTCTACCATAGCCAGATTTGAGCTAAGTTTGGCCTCCCAGGCCAAGGACAAACACAAAGCATTCTTTAGCTATGTCCGCAACCTCAAAGGCAATACACAATTGTGTGCAGAGCTCATTGTAAATGGAGCCACCTGTACTGAACCAGAAGGTATAGTACACCTTCTGGCTGATAAATTCAGCTCCAGCTTTACCCCTCTCTCCCCCTCAATCTTCCGTCAAGAAACATAATCAAGTATAACTCCCCTACTATCACTAGGGAAGAGTCATTTATGCTCTCTCTAAGACCAAGAACACTGCATCAGTGGACCTATACAGTATCCCAGGATGTCCTCTAGATAGCATGAAACATGACTTATCAGGGCCTCTGGAATTACTATTTGACTGCAGCCTCCAAACAGGCTTCGTGCCCCATGAATGGAGAAAGGCAACTGTTATCCTTCTGCACAAAGGTGGGCCATCTACAGACCCTGGAAACTACAGACCCGTAAGTGTTAAAGTGACACCCTGACCCTCATGTGCAAAAATGGAAAACAAAAGGGTTGTGGATGGCTGGATGTATATAGATAAAAAGACAGATAAATGCATACACACACATTGTGGCAAGGCTGTCTACCTGGCAGTATGACCACTGGCTGAAGGTGATGGTCACTGTTGATGTGACACTCCAACCCCACATACAAAATGGAAAAAGGGGATCGATGCTAAAGCTCAAAGATGGACACAGACAAATATGCACTTTTAAGTATTACTACATTGAGGATATTGAGCAGTCCTACTTTGCTGAGCACAGTCAGCATAGTGGGTTATGATTGGATTTCCAGTCATGACCAAGTTAAGTGATTGAGACATGGATGGGAAGAAATTTTCCTAAAGAGTGAAACTAAAGTTGAATCTTGACATCTATGTTGAGAACATGTAATGGTCTATTTATTATTGAAGAGGTACAATCATAATTTGCAGCAACTGGAGATCTGGTTCCTCTGACATACTACTAGTTGCAAGGAAAAAAGTATAGGTCAGAGCATGAAGTGTTTTACAGCTTTGAAAGCCATAACATATTTAGCACTGCTGCATGGACTCATCCAAAAGCTAAGTGTACATTTGGCAAACTAACAGCTTTAAAAGCTGTTAAGTACTTCATTCTGCATTTTTTTCTTTTGTGTGGCAGCAAGAAGTGTTTCTCACTTTTCCAAGCTGTTCTGACTTCTTGCCTTTCTTCTGTGGTGGATGTTGGGTATGTTCTAGTGCAAGGCTAGAGCATAAGAGCTCTAAGCTAAGCATAACAAAAGATGTTAAGCACCTCTGATGTCAGAGGAATGCACAACAAACATGTATGTTTCACAGTTTTGGAGCATATTCAATGCATTACATCATTTAAAGGGCTTCCCCGATGTTGGTATTTTTTTTGGTATAGCCCACAAGTTTGATTATTTATTTTCACTGTGCAGACATTCCCAGAGGGCTCTAAGTGGCCTCTGTGAATTGTTTAGGGCAGGCTATGTGGGTTTTGCCTTGTACCAGCTGTACACACTTCAGTGCCATATTTATAAGTAGCATGTCTTTTTGCAGGAACTTGGTCATTTCTCATTTTTCATCAGCAGTAAGACTATAAAAAAAAAGTTCATGTTTTTATCATATTCATACCAATACACCTCAGATTAGCATGATTTTCTGCAGTATTTAGAGGAAAACTAGAAACATTTTGCTTGCTGCAATACCAAAGTCAGCATAATTGAATTTATATTTGTAGTATTGTTAAGCACACTATAGCAAGCCAACATTTGTATACACTGTGAAATTTAACAAATGAAATATAATTTGCTAACCACATGTGCAAATAAATTGATATCTTAGATGAGATCCCCATAAGAACTATTTTATTTCACAAAGAGCAACAGTTGAAAATATTTTACAAAAACAAGAAAAAAAACACAAGTGGTCATTCAGCCAAGTGTATTATGTGAAATTAAATTTCATGCTTTGCTGTGTGGTTCACTTGTAAAGCATTAAATAACAGGAGAACATACAGAAAAAAACACTGATATGGAGCTCTGGAATGAAGATTGTTGGCTAATGCTTTTCATAGACACGGTTGCAAACTACATTGCCCATGACGAGAGTCTGAAATGAAATCAAAGTGTTAATTAGACAAAGTTGTTTATGGATCTGTCTCCTTTATTTAAAAGAGTGCTGTTTGTTTAAAGCAGTACATATGTACACAGTCTTAGCCATTGCATGAATGTATATAAACCAAAAACTGCTTGGACATGCTGACAAGCTGAAGATAAATTAAGTCAAGTGTAGGACAGATTTGCTCTCCCACTCATATACTTTAAGGAGTTAAAATACATATTTCATTATCACTGGACAGACAGAGACATTGCCTGGTCTTTCGGTTCAGTTTACCTAGCAGTCGCTAGCACCCTTGGAACACTGCCAACACCTAGCAAATTGCAACAACACAATGAGACACTCACCTGTAACACGACACAGACAACTTGCCATTGTGAGTGGCTTAGTAGGTTGCATACTCAGATGTCTACAGGATCAAAACTGCTGTGGGTTACATTCCCACACCAGATGCATGGATTCATGTTCCAGATGTAAATCTCCATTGCAGCCTAGGGGTGCTAAACTTCTGAGGAGCCATATTTAATGTGAAATATCAAACTGAAGACCCATCTGCATGAATTGGTGGTAGCTTAGGTGGATGCTAAAATTCCCACTGCATTTGTCAAAACAAATAAAAAAAAAATTCCTTGGTGTACTGATCAAAATTCATTTCATCTTTATGAATATAACCATGGTTCTTCCCTGAAAATAAACTACATACCTACAGGGAATGATGTGTTCAGTACTAAAAGTAAGTAAAATAAACATTCTTGGCTAAGTTAGGTACTAAAAGTAAGTAAAATAAACATTCTTGGCTAAGTTAGGTATGGTCAGGCATTGATTTTGAGGAGAATAGTTCAAGTCTATGCCATGCTGGTGGCTAAGTGGAGTAAATCTCTGACATTGACCAAGGTGACCCTGGTGTGATTAGAAGTTTGGGTGCTTTATAGCATTTCAGGTAGGATGAGTGTGCCCACCCAGGAGGAAGGAGGTAGGTCCTGTCCATCATATTCTGTTAATCCTCACTAAGGCACTACCAGATAGTAAGGACAGAGTTGAACTGGTGGGTACCACCCAACACAGTAATGGTGGCCCTTGTTGGCTAAGCACAGGAGTGCACTTGAGCTGAGAGTGGGGTGTAGGTAATGCCTAAAGGAGGTTTTAAGGCCTTACACAAAACTATCGCTCTTTGCTAGGATATCAATGAGTGCAAATTCCTGAGTGTTTCAGGATTATTGCTCTTCTGGACAGTTCTTGCCCTTGGTGATCTGCAAGGGAATTCACTGCACTCATAGGGAACTGCTCAAGGCTAATAGGGAATTGTTCAATGGTTGTTGGTGGTGGGGGGATGCAACTAGAAAAAATATCCCAAGTCTGACTAGCTGTTTACCTACATGCTATAACAATCTTATGCTATGGGGATGTACTTGGGGTAGCCTTCCTGTGTCCTCTCTTGTATGCCTCTTTAAAATCCTGAAGACCATTGTTTGAATACACTCCCCATGGCTCAAACCAGTGACTCTACACCTGTGACAGTGGGTGACCCATGTTTTCTCTTCATGCCATTTAGATATGAAGCTAGCAGGCATCTGATTTGATATCAAAGAAGCCCCAACTTTCCAAATGCTGAACAGTCACCAGGTTATGAATTGAGACTATCACAGATTGTCTCTGTTTTGCTTGGGGCCATAGTTGGTTGTAGAGAACAGTCATCATCAACCCCCTTTTTCCCAGTTTCTACATGGGGTTGTGGTGTGTTAACTGTCACCATCTCTCTCGATTCAATGCCACACTTCTGCCTTCTTCAACACTTATGCCAGTCTGTCACAGATCTCTCACACAGTCCATCCACCTCTTTGCTGGACACCCTCCTTTCCTCTTACCTTCTTCTTGTCTGTCCCAAACCTTTGTCACCAGATTGTCTTCTGTTTTTCTGCACATCCCCAAAATACCATAGTCTATTCTCTTTGATCTTTTCTGCAATTGGAGTTATTTTGGTTTGTGCTCTTATATCCTCATTTCTTCATTTGTCCCACAGCGTGCATCCTACCACTCTTCTCAGGCCCTTCATAGATGTTAAATAAATACTCTGCAATGAGGCTGTCATTGAGGGACACTCACTAAATGACAATTCCGTTATAAGCTGCAAGTCATAGCACTAAAATACAGCATTTCAATTATATTACCTTTTCTTATTTGACATATGGAGTGTAACCAAATTTAAGAGTATGTTGATAATGGCCAAAGATATTAAATAATTGCAGCATTAGTTTTCAGTTGTCGGATAATTCTGAAAGGGGTACTGCAGATTTGTCTGAATAGAGTCCTAATCTTTTTGGCTTAACGAATAATTCAGATTCTCCTTCCCTCACTGACTTGTTGGGATTGCTTACACAATGTTTAGATACGTTAACTAACCGCTTGGACTTGGTGGATAAGAGGCTTACTGATGTAACAACTAACAATGTACATTTTATGAATTCTAACTTGCAAAACGGACAAAACACCAAGCCTGGCACACGTGAACAGATGAGATTATGCTCTAATTCTGCATCTATCCCTCCAGGCCAAAATGTTTGTGAGACTGGACCCAGTCTTCAGCGTGAAAACAATGACAATCATGGTAATGACACTGGGCTTATTGGCGTTCCTTCATTATCAGCTTGGGTGAACAACACGGGTAATCTAGCTGCAGGATTTAGCCCGAACTTGGAACGACCGGTTCAAGTGCCTAATTTACCAGTGGTGAATACACAAGGTATTATGGACAAACTGAAACTTTTAGATTTTAAATTGTTAAAGTTGAAAAAACTGCAACTGGAAGTAATATATTTTAAACAATGTTTAACGGAGAAATTAGTGCCTAAAGGGCTGCATTACTTTCAGTACCCGACAGGTTTACTTCCTGACTCTCTGTTCCATAAAGAACTATTAAATCTGTTTAACCTTTCTGGTTTTTCTTTGATGGAATTAATGATCAAACATTATTCCATCCAAATTGAGAGCATTACGGTTGAAGTTAATGACCTTGACAATGACATTAGATCTAACGCAGACTTTGTGAGATATAAATTTGAATATGAGAGAGTGTTTACCAGCATTGACCAGCTGTTAGAAAAACTAAAGCTAAACAAAATTAAGAAATTAAACAGGGACCGTTTAGCTTATGCTAATGGGACAGCATATCCTAAGCCCCATTTATCCCAGGTTTGGCAAAATAACAACAATATGAACGAACTTGGTCAGATAAACTCGACTAATTCCATGGATAATTTAGGGGAAGTTAACATAGATTTAGACTCTAATGTAGTTCAACAAATTGAACCACTAAGACGCAGTGAAAGACTTCAATCTGTTAACAACAATAACACCATGCAACGTCCCATTGTAGTAACTAACAACCATGTTGCCAATCAGGGTTTTCAGAAAGGAGTCTCAGCCAAGAATTCTTCGAAACCACAATGGCCTTGGAACCAGGGGAACAGATCTTGGAACAACAGGAGGAAGAGATAGTTGCTGTCCCCTCATTCCCACTGGATAGTCATGCTGTGAAACCATGCGTATTAAAGAATGCCAATGGTGACTTTTACATTTATAACTTTTCGACCATTACTATAGAAGCTGACTTGGTGGAACTTTTGGCAAAGAGTAACACCTTTGTACCCAGCAAAAACATGAATATTGCAAAAACTTTGTTGGACCTGAAATGTTTTGTTAGGAAACTGAACCTTTCTTTTCTTTTGTGTAACCAGTACACATCTAGTGTCCCATTCAAACCATTAAGTACCTTTAATCCACCATTACACCCTTTATTGCGTGTGTTTGAAGGAGCATGTGAGCTTGACTTTAGGCACATTGCAGATAATCGTAGGCACACTGATTACCATAGAACTAGTAATGTTTCTTTTGAACAGATTCAAGCTTTGAATTTTATTAGATCTTCTATGGTACGGTGTATAAAACCAGATAAAGAGGGTGGACTGGTTATTTTTGATAATGCAGATTATAACATCAGGATGGAAACAGTTTTAAACAATCAGGCTTATCGTAAAGTATCATTAAATGAGTATAATGTAGCTTTATCCAGAGTTAAAAGTTACTTCAGAGACTTATTTATTGAGGCAAAAATAGATGTGGATACTTTCAACTTCATTAACATACCATTCCCCAAGTTACCTATTATGTTTGGTATCCCAAAAATTCACAAAGGCATTCAAACCCCCCCTATGAGACCACTTATTGATGCACGTGCTTCTTTAACGTATCCTTGTGCTAAAGTGGTAGATTATATACTTCAAAAGTATATTAAAAAAATTCCACAAGTTTGTAAAGACTCGTGGTCATTTTTGGAAAGTCTAAATGACTTATGTATCAACAACGATCATGGCTTTTTGACCATTGACGTGGTCGATCTATATACCTCAATTCCTCATTTGGAAGCAGTGGAATGGGTGTCTTTAATATTAGGTGAACTAAAAGCCTCAACTAATGATATACATGTAGTCTCTGAACTAATCAACATCATATTGACTAACAATTTTTTTACATTTAATGGTCAACACTTTTTGCAACAACTTGGGTAGCCATGGGCTCCCCATGTGGGGCCAGTCTAGCTAACTTGTTTGTCGCCTATTGGGAAAAACAGTTTGTGTTTGATCAACCAGAAATTTCAAATCTACTGATGTTTTATACCAAATTTCTGGATGACATTTTTATCATTTTTAAAGGCGACAGCAGTGTAGCCGACAAGCTTGTAGAATATTTCAACTCTACAACAACATTTCTTCGATTTACTTATAGTTTCAATTCTTCGAGTATTGACTATTTAGATGTTAAATTATTTAAAGATCCAGTTTCTAACAGTTTGTGTTCAAACATCTACAGGAAGCCAAATTATTGCAATTCATTTCTACACTATTCTAGTGCACACCCTTACAAACAGAAACACTCTATTGTTAAGGGGCAATTAGTAAGAGCAGCCAGGATGTGTTCTGTTGAAACAGATTTTTTAGTGGAGTGCCAATTGTTAAAAAACATGTTTGTGAGTAGGGGATACCCTAATCAACTTGTCCAAGAACTTACCATTGATGTTATTAATAAACGTAAGTTAGGGTTATTTAAACCCTAAAAACCCTAAATATTTTAATTTCAACGTCACTCCATAAAGAAACATTGGACTTGACAACCAAAAGACAAAATGCTCCTGACATTACTAACAGTTTTACCATTTTGGTTAGGTTGCACACTGGAAATGGTCATGTTATTGCTAATTCAATTCTGACAAACCGACACAAGTTGTCATTTATTACATTTAATAAAGATAGTGAGCAAATAAAACAGTCACCGTATAAGAATTGGTGCCTACTTCATAAAGACAATCTCTTGATGGAGAGAATTGGACCATTTCCACTTATTGTGTATAGGAGAGGTGCAAACCTTAAGAGCCTCTTGGAGAGTAAAAAACTTAGAACATATAACAGAATGTGTGGATCTTTTGCTTGTGGTTTTTGCAGTATGTGTAAATTTGTTAAAAATACCACCTTTTTTGAGGTAGAAGGTAAAAAATTTAAAATTATGTATAAACTTGATTGCAATTCCAAAAGTATTATTTATTTGGCTAAGTGTAACATCTACAACTCTTTTTATGTGGGAAAGACTGATCGCAAATTCCGGGATAGAATTTACGAGCATACATACGCGATCACTAAAAATAAGGGTGATAATGCATTAGCATCAACCCTGATCATTCCTTTCATTTTTTGGCTATAGACCAACTGATGTTTGACAGCAGAGGGGGACCTACTTCAATACTACTTGAGTGCCGTGAATTAGAATGGCAACTGCTGTTGAATGTTTTCAGTTATCCTGGGTTAAATGACAACTGTAATATCACTTGCCTTTTGAAGCTTAAGAGTTGCTTGAGGTAACAAGTAACTCTAAATAATATAATACATACATTTTTTGACCTTCTTTGTTCATATAAAAGTTACAATTATACATTATTTAATTCATGCATTATCAATGTAAGATCATTTAATAAGCAAAATAGTCAGTTGTACTTGATCACCTTTGAGCACTTAGTATATCGGGTATGTAGTTTGATCGTGTCTTGTTATGCTAATATTGCAGTTATTTGTAACAAGGAGGAGGCATATAGACACACTGTTACCATCAGCATGTTTACCTTGTAACATTCTGTATTTTCCAACTTGAACAGAGTATTGACGCTCTATGTACTTTTGGGTTCGAAGATCATTAACATGTATGCTCCTGTATCAACTGCGTACAGGTTATGTAGTTCATACTGCATGGTCAGTTGTACCTGACTACCTTTGAGTACTTTTTACATCGGGTATGTAGTTAGACTGTGTCTTTTTACGCAAATATTGCAGCTATTTGTTACATGGGGGGGGGGGGTTTATAGACACATGGTTTTTACCAGCGTGTTTATTTTGCAACATTCTGGATTTTCAAATTTAAATAGAGTATCTATGCTCTATGTGTTTTTATTTTTGGGTTTGTAGATTATTAACATGTACGTTTATATATTAATTGCGTATAGGCTTACTTGGTTTTTATTGCATTTTAGTCATTGTTTATTGACATTTAATATTTTTAATTTAAGATGTACATATAAATATATATATATATTTACATTGTGTTATGTGTTTATTTACTTACTTATTACTCACTGACAATGTGCGTTTTTGGGTGAGTTTTAGCAAGCTCTATGCATGGTCCTTTAATTTTTGATGTGCACTTCATTAGCCCACTCATTTGATTGGTGAAAATGTTTGAATTTCTGAGTGGAAAGTTTTAAAAGGAGCTTGGTTTTGTCTGTTTGTATTTTTCTGAAGAAGTTTTCCAACATAGGAGGACGAAAACGTTGTTGGTTTTTCAATAAACTGAATATACGTTAAATAAGTACGTTGCCTAATCCATTTCAACAGCTTGCTGCGCAGAGTCCACTTTCGCCTTCGTGGTTTAGTGGTATACATATTCTTTTTGTTTTCTCTTGAATAGAGATTATTTTACTTTGAATTAATCAAAATTTGCCTTATTTTTCTTTCTCTACCCCGACACTGCATAAATCTTTGGAAGTTTTAAGGGAAGACATTTGTCAAGAACTTAATGTTTTCCCCAGTGGCTTGATTATTTATAAAATTTGTACAAAGGGTTAGAAGATTTTAACCAGTGGTTCAGGTTCCTTTTTCCAGCTTTAAGCAGATGGACTTGGTCGCAACTAAGAATATTTTGATGTTTTGGGAAAACAAATATTTTATTGTAGCTCTTGAGCATTTAGATTTCTGAAAATGTTACTTTTTGTAGTGTTCTTTCAGCGGGACATCATTCACCAAACTGCACCTATGTTAGACAGGATTGCTTTACAAAGAATCAGTAATGTATTAGATGTTACAGAAATTTCTTAAGTTTGCAAGTCTATTTATGCGTCTTATTCTTGGTATAAACCTTCACTGAACTGTTATTTGGGTAGAATAAAAGTATGTCTGAAGGATCAGGCTTAGTCTTACAATGTAATGTCTAAAATTAGAGCCTCACTGCCTCTGTAGTGCTCTTTGGAGCAGATGCCAGTTGTCTCATTCAGAATTTAGAGAAAGGACAAAACTAAGGAGAGATTGCGTGGCATGTTTCATGTAATGACAGAATATTTTTCTGCTGTGGTGCATTTTAGAAAATTCATCTTTTATAACATGAACATTTTGGTCAGTGCATGTCCTTCAGCAGTTCAGTAGTTTGGATCTAATCCTTATGATAGGGGCTGATCTTCAATCAGTTGGGTAGAGGGAAGCTTTAAGATTCAGAGGTTCTGTAGGACTGGACTATCTGAATCAAACAAAACATACTTCCAGCAAACTGAGTCCATCTGCTCCATTGAAGTGCAGAACTACCCTAATTCTTCCATATTCAGCTTACCATTTCTCACATAAAGAGAAATTCTTTGGTAAGAGGCACACTTGCAAAAATCTCAAGTAACTGAAACAGCATATCCAAAGATTTGCAGTTGTAGCAGTGCTGAAAATGAAGTGCAAAGTATATTCTTTGAATAAACCAAGCCTGCAATTGACGCTAAAGCTGTCCAAAGTTTCTTCTTTGCAGAGAAGGGCCTCTTCTAAAGAAAATGCAAAGATAATCACAGTTAATATTCCCTCATCTTCCAACACAGTTGGTTATTATTCCTTAATCTTTCTTGTGTCTTTCCTCTAACTGGTGTTAGAGGTAGTCAAGACTAATATAAAGCCTTTAACTCATCATATATATGTTATCCATTTTGGTAGATGGGTATCCTACACCACCTCACTTTGCTAGCGTACAGATGAACCAGACTCATCTCAGTCACCTATATGACTTGGGGTTTAGCTATTTCAGAGCCAAATGCATATTTCTGACATCATTTCCCACCATGGCCTCATGAAGGACAAAACTGTAGCCCAGTATTGATTATTTAAGCAGTCCTTTAAATTGTCCATGTATTTTCCCCACCTTTGCAAAACGTTTTTTCTTCTTTAATACTCGAACTTTAAGATTGATGTTCTTGCCTGTTTCATGTTTGAACTGGCTAGTTTGATGACACTGACATTCATCTCCTGGAAGATAGTGCTCTAAGTGGCTGTAATCTGTGTTTATAGGGTCACTGAGTTGCAGGCCATTACCTGTAAGGATCCTAAGTTGGTCTTTTGCAAGAGTCAAGTGTCCCTTAGGACTATTCCATTTCTTCCTCAAAGTGTTATCTCATTCATCTTTAAGCCAGTCCATTAATTTCTCTGTTTATTCAGAGGCTGTATCTGAGGAAGAAAGAATAATTTGTACCTTTGTGTGCACAGTCAATTAATATTTTAAACTGTAAAATTTTATTCCAAGCACAAATAAATTTAATTGAATTAATTAACCAATAAACCTGCAGGTTTAACACTGAAGGCAAATATATTGTGTGTTGAAAATCTATAGAAAATGAACCATGGCACCATCTCCTGGACAAAATAAATAGTTCAAGAAGATGAAGTAAAACTGAAGATTTTATAAATATCTTGAACTCCAAAAATGTTGTGTTTCAAGTTATTTAACTAGAAAACATAATAAAATTTAGTTATCATAATAACTTTTGTTTAATATTTATGTTCAATGCAGTTAACTACAAACTTCAAATATTAAGAGAAAAAGTAAAAAATATATAATATATTATATAGAGAGTATTGCTGTGGGGATAACTCATTATAACTTGGCAGATCTCATTTTCAGTACTGGCCCTAAAGAAATCATATCATTAAGTCCCGGTGTTCTATTGGCTTCCAAAGTAAGTTGCCAGTACAGTTCTCTGTATTCCACTAAGGTCTCATGCCTCCCAAATGAAAAACTACTTAGTTTGCAATTCAAGCCATGTTTATATAGTGCATTTGTCTCTTTCTTGTTTTTAATCTCATATAGGTGTTCATAAATTCTTTGTTTTAGTTGTCTTTCACTTTTCCCTACATAAAAAGATGGACATGCCCTGCATGTAGCCAAATACACTGTACCTTTGGTGCTGCAATTGGCATAAGTGTTTAACAAAATATTTTTGTCTCTAGATTCCAAGAAGATGTCAACTGAGTTTTGTTATGTTTGTATGTATGTATACACATCTTTTTAAATAACATTTAGAGTCTGTTCCCTAGGATGAACAAAAGTTGAACATCTACATATGTATACCTTTAAACCTGCAGGTTTATTGGTTAATTAATTCAATTAAATTCAATTAGTGTGTGTATATAACAATAGCTGTAGACTACTGGCATTTGTTTGCATATTTGTGCTTGGAATAAAACAGCGTTATTGACCTCATTGAGGTTTTCCTTCGAAGTGTGTGGTGACTTTACAGTTTACAAGTCTTGTTTTTCACTGCACTCCTCTTTTGGTTTATCAATTAATATTTTACCTGAAGGGGGTGCTTGAGTTTAGGAGTGTAGAACACCTGCTTATCTCCCTTTGTAAAGGATGAAAAGAACTTGCAATGGCTAAAAAAAACCCTCCCTAAGTGACAGAGAACTGCATTACGTTTTGCCATCAGCCAGCTATTTAGCTGCTGGACAGTGCAACCCAGAAACATGGCTGTTTTCACTGCTTGCCTCAGAAAAGTATCAGAAAACTGTAACTACTGTATGTGCATGTAGAGACTTGATTATGGGCAAGCAAATTCTTTGGTCATTTAAATATGGAAGAACTACTTCTTACTATCAAATATGTGTATACATTTGTAAAGCCAGAGGTAACACAAGATTAAATGAATGGTCTATCACTAATCACTTTGCCATCTTGTTCCTAGGCTATGTCACATATTTCCTTCCTTTTTGTTTGATTTTCCCAAGCAAATATCCTCTTATTTCTCAGAAATTCTGCAAACATACCTTGAAATGCACCTTGTAAATGTAATGAACCCTGTAATATACCTTCTAAATATAATGGAACTTGTAATATACAGTGTAAATGTAACATACCTTGTAAATGTAATGTATTTGTAAATGTAATATAATGTACCTATGTACCTTGTAATGCACAGTGTAAATGCAATGTACCTTGTAAATCTAATGTAATTTACCTATGTACATTGTAAATGTAATGTACTTTGTAATGCACAGTGTAAATGTAATGTACCTTGTAAATGTATTGTACTTTGTTGTAATGCACCTTGTAAATGTAATGTACCTTGTAATGCACCATGTAAATGTAATCTACCTTGTAATGTAATGTATCTTGTAATGCACCATGTAACTGTAACGTACCTTGTAAATGTAATATATTTGTACATGTAATGTAATGTACCTTGCAATGCACAATGTAAATGTAATGTACCTTTTAATGCACCTTGTGAATGTAATATACCTTGTAATGCACCTTGTAAATGTAATGTACCTTGTAAAGCACCATGTAAATGTAATGTCCCTTGTAAATGTAATGTACCTTGTAAAGCACCATGTAAATGTAATGTACTTTGTTGTAATGCACCTTGTAATGCACAGTATAAATGTAATGAACCTTGTTGAAATGTACCTTGTAAGTGTAATGTTCCTTGTAATGCACCTTGTAAATGCATTGTACCAGCTAATATACCTTGTTCATAGGTGTGTACTAGGCTAATGGCCCTGGAGCCTTTACAAGCCTAGCCCACAGGATTACCCTGCACCATGTAAATGTACCTAGTAATGCATAGTGTAAATGTAAGGTCCTTGTAAATGTAACATACTTTGTTGTAATGTACCCTGTAAATGTAATGTACCTATGTACTTTGTAAATGTAATTTACCTTGTAATGCACAGTGTAAATGTAATGTACCTTGCTGTAATGTACCTTGTAATGCACCTAGTAAATGTAATGTACCTTGTAGTGTGCCTTGTAAATGTAATGCAATGTACCTTTAAAGCACCATGTAAATATAATGTACCTTACAAATGTAATGTATTTGTAAATGTAATGTAATGTACCTATGTACCTTGTAATGCACAGTGTAAATGCAATGTACCTTGTATCTTGTAAATGTAATGTAATGTACCTTGTAATGCACCATGTAACTGTAACGTACCTTGTAAATGTAATGTACCTATGTACATTGTAAATGTAATGTACCTTGTAATGCACACTGTAAATGTAATGTACCTTGTAAATGTATTGTGCTTTGTTGTAATGCACATTGTAAATGTAATGTACCTTGTAATGCACCTTGTAATGTAATGTATCTTGCAATGCACCATGTAACTGTAATGAACCTTGTAAATGTAATATATTTGTACATGTAATGTAATGTACCTATGTACCTTTAAATATAATGTACCTTGTAATGTACAATGTAAATGTAATATACCTTGTCATGCACAATGTAAATGTAATGTACCTTGTAATGCACCTTGTGAATGTAATATACCTTGTAATGCACCTTGTAAATGAAATGTACCTTGTAAAGCACCATGTAAATGTAATGTCCCTTGTAAATATAATGTACCTTGTAAAGCACCATGTAAATGTAATGTACTTGTAAATGTAATGTACTTTGTTGTAATGTACCTTGTAATGCACAGTACAAATGTAATGTACCTTGTAAATGTAATGTACCTTGTAAATGCATTGTACCATCTAATATACCTTGTTCATAGGTATGTACTAGGCTAATGGCACTGGGGCCGTTACAAGCCTAGCCCACAGGATTACCATGTAAATGTAACTAGTAATGCACAGTGTATATGTAATGTCCTTGTAAATGTAATGTATTTTGTTGTAATGTACCTTGTGAATGTAATGTAATGTACCTATGTACTTTGTAAATATAATGTACCTTGTAATGCACAGTGTAAATGTAATGTACCTTGTTGTCATGTACCTTATAATGCACCAAGTAAATGTAATGTACCTTGTAAGTGTAATGTAATGTACCTATGAACTTTGTAAATGTAATATACCTTGTAATGCACAGTGTAAATGTAATGTACCTTGTAATGCACCTAGTAAATGTAATGTACCTTGTAGTGTGCCTTGTAAATGTAATGTACCTTCTAAAGCACCATGTAAATATAATGTACCTTATAAATGTAATGTATTTGTAAATGTAATGTAATGTACCTATGTACCTTGTAATGTACAGTGTAAATATAATGTATCTTGTAATGCACAGTGTAAATGTAATGTACCTTGTAAATATAATGTATTGTATCTTGTAAATGTAAATATAATGTACCTTGTATATGTAATGTACCTTGTAATGCACCATGTAACTGTAGCGTACCTTGTAAATGTAATGTATTTGTACATGTGATGTAATTTACCTATGTACCTTGTAAATGTATGTTGTAATGCACAGTGTAAATGTAATGTACCTTGTAATGCACAGTGTAAATGTAATGTACCTTGTACTGCACAGTGTAACTGTAATATACTTTGTTCTAATGCACTTTGTAAATGTATACTGCACAGTGTAACTGTAATGTACTTTGTTCTAATGCACCTTGTAAATGTAATGCACCTTGTAAATGTAATGTACTTTGTAAATGTAATGTATGTTGTAATGCACTATGTAACTGTAATGTACCTTGTAAATGTAATGTATTTGTACATGCAATGTAATGTACCTATGTACCTTGTAAATGTAATGTACCTTGCAATGCACACTGTAAATTTAATGTACCTTATGAATGTAATGTACCTTGTAATGCACCTTGTGAATATAATATACCTTGTACATGTAATGTACCTTGTAATGCACCATGAAACTGTAATGCACCTTGTAAATGTAATGTATTTGTACATGTAGTGTACCTATGTACCTTGTAAATGTAATGTACTTTGTTGTGTATTTTGTAATGCGCCTTGTAAATGTAATATAACTTGTAATGTACCTTGTAAATCAGCAAGTAAATGTAATGTACCTTGTAAATGAAATGTATTTGTAAATGTAATATAATGTACCTATGGACGTTATAAATGTAATGTACCTTGTACTGCACAGTGTAAATGTAATGTATGTATGTACCTTGTAAATGTAATGTACTTTGTAATGTATCTTGTAAATGCAATGTACCTTGTAAATGTAATGTACCTTGTAATGCACAATGTAAATGTAATGTAACTTCTAAATGTAATGTACATTGTTGTAATCCACCTTGTAAATGTAATGTACCTTGTAATGTAATGTACCTTGTAAATGTAATGTATGTTGTAATGCACTATGTAACTGTAACGTACCTTGTAAATGTAATGTATTTGTACATGTAATGTAATGTACCTATGTACCTTGTAAATGTAATGTACCTTGTAATGCACATTGTAAATGTAATGTATTATGTAATGTACCTTGTAAATGTAATGTATTGTATCTTGTAACTGTAACCTACCTTGTAAATGTAATGTACCTTCTAATGCACCATGTAACTGTAACCTACCCTGTAAATGTAATGTACCTTGTAATGCACAGTGTACATGTAATGCACCTTGTACTGTAACGTACCTTGTAAATGTAATGTTATGTACCTTCTAATGCACAGTGTAAATGTAATCTACTTTGTTGTAATTCACCTTGTAAATGTAATGTACCTTGTAATACACCTTGTGAATGTAATGTACCTTGCAATGCACTTTATAAATGTAATGTACCTTGTAATGCACCATGTAACTGTAACATACCTTGTAAATGTAATGTATTTGTACATGTAATGTAATGTACCTGTGTACCTTGTAAATGTAATGTACCTTGTAATGCACAGTGTAAATGTAATGTACCTTGTAAATGTAACGTACCATCTAATGCACAATGTAAATGTAAGGTACCTTGTAATGCACAATGTAAATGTAATGTACATTGTAATGCACCTTGTGAATGTAATATACTTTGTAATGCACCTTGTAAATGTAATGTAATGTACCTTATAAAGCACCATGTAAATCTAATGTCCCTTGTAAATGTAATATAATGTACCTATGTACCTTGTAAATGTAATGTACCTTGTAATGCACAGTGTAAATGTAATGCATCTTGTAAATGTATTGTACTTTGTTGTAATGCACCTTGCAAATGTAATGCACCTTGTAATGTACCTTGTAATGCACCTTGTTAATGTAATGTGCTTTGTAATGTACCTTGTAAATGTAATGTACCTTGTAATGCACCTTGTGAATGCAATGTACTTTGTTGTAATGTGCCATGTAAATGTAGCATACCTTGTAAACTTAATGTAATGTACCTTGTAAATTTATTTATTTTAAATTTGTTAACTGGGATAATCCAACTGGACTGGGTCCATTTTCAGTGGAGGCCCAAGGAGAAAATCTCCACATGAAACAACAATAAAAATAGCACTATAATAATACAAAAGTATAAAAACATAAACACATTGTTAAGGTAGTACCAAACAATTGATATGCTGAACAGCAGCTTTGTTGAGAGAAAATGTCAAAAACTATAGAGAAGGCTAAGAGAGAAAAATAGAGGTTACCTGTCTAGCAGGTTAGCCATAACAAGGTCAAGACCTATGTTGTGTATTAGATTAATAGTAGGTGGAAGAGGAAAGATAAACAGGGTGAGGTAAGTAATGAGGTGTTAGTCATTTTATGCATGGGCAGATCCAGGTTTTTGTGAGATGTGATTTGAGTAATTTTTTGAATTGTGTGATATTTGTGGTGGAGGTTATGGAGGGGGGAGGTTATTCCGGGTTTTAGCTACAGTATGAGCATATAGAGATTTACCTGCAATATTATTTGCTCTGGTGATACAAAGGAGAGATTTAGTAGTTGAACAGAGGGGAAAACTAGTAGAGTAGTGGGTGAGAAGTTGTTTTAGGGGTGGTGTATTTTCAGGGTAGTTCAGGATATTAAAGGCACTGGTTAGCTGTTGGTAGGTGAGTATTCAAGCCATTTAATGTTTGTTTGTACTTGGCAAAGATAGGTTTTGATTTAGCAATTTTGTTGTAGCTTGATTCAATTTTGTCGAGATCAGTTTTTCTAATATGGGTGAATATTGGTTCCCCATACATAAGAGTGGATAGAAGGTGAGTTTGGGCTAGAGCAATTCTTGCTTTATCAGTGGGAAAACTTTTGTGTCTATAAAGTGTACCCATTTTTGTGCAACCTTTGGAAAGTTTGGGCCATGTGGACATCAAATAAGAGATTTTTGTCTATTTCTACCCTGAGGAGTTTAGTATGGGTTGAAGGAGTGATTAGAGTGCCATTTTTGGATGAGATGGAGAAAGTTAGGGGAGTAGGTTTAGATTTATTTGGAATAAAGAAGAGTAATTTAGTTTTGTTGGGGTTAGGAATAAGTTGGATGTCAGTGATCCAGTTTTCAACAGCAGAAAAGGATTCCTGGGCCAACTGTTGTAGAGTGGTTAGAGATGGGGCTGCAGAGATGAATGTTGAGTCATCTGCATACAGTACAAGTGTGGCTTGTTGGGTGGAGGTATGCAGGTTGTTTGTGAAGATAGAGAAGAGAAGTGGGCCCAGTATTGAGCCTTGAGACATACCAATGAAATTGGGAAGTAGTGGAGATAGTATGTCTTGCCATTGGACCAACTGCTGTCTGCCTTGTAGGTAACTGTTAAACCAGGATATAGTAGAGGGGGCAAAGGATAGGGAGGTTAGAGCATCTATTACTTTTGGGTGTGAGACCATGATGAATGCTTTGGAGCGATCTAAGAAAAGAGTAGACATGAAGTTGCTATTTTTTCTATGATGATTAACTTGATTTGTAAAAGAGAGAAGATCAGTGGTTGTGCTGTGATGTGGACAGAAACCATGTTGGGTGAGGGAGAGAAGATTGTGTGTTCAAGTATTGCATGACTTGAGAATGAATACATTTCTCAAGAAGTTTAGATAGTGTAGGGCGTATAGCTATTGGATGGTAGTTAGAGAAATCATAGGAATGGCTACCTTTATGTAGAAGTAGGATGTAGGATATTTTCCATATTTGAGGGACATAAGCTTCCTGAGTGGACTGATTGATAAGGATTGAGACTGGGTAAGATAGGGAGTCAGCTGCTATTTTTAGAATGTTAGCAGGTAGTCCGTCAGCAGCAAGAGTAGTAGGTTTCAAGTTCAGGAGGAATATTTTAATTTTAGAAGTTGGAACAGGTGAGAGAGTGAAGGAGGGTATGTTATTTGGAGCTCTGGTAGTGTTACATGGAGAGTTTTCTTCTTTCGGGGTTGATGAGGGTTAGTCTTGTACAGTTGGGTGGACAGTGTCTGGATCAAGTTTATAAAGTGATGATTAAATTGGGAAGCAATGTCTTTATTATTATTTGGGTTGGTGGGGGCAGGGTGGTTGTTTTACCAGGTTTTAGAAGGGAATTGATAGTATGCTAAAATGTTGCGGTTTTGTTTAGAATGTTTGTTTTGGAGACCTAAAAAGTAGTTTTGTTTATCTAGTTTTTATTTTTTAGCCAAATTCCTGAGCTGTCAATATTTTGCTTGGCTTGGTTGGAACTGTCTTTTTTCCATTTCTTCCAGGCCTTACCTCTAGACTTTAGTAAGGCTCTCATGTCTCTGCTTAGCCATGAAGCATAATTTGATTTGGTTCTTACTTTCCTGATAGATGCAATTGAGTTAAGAACATTGTTAAACATGTTGTTAAAATAGTTAACTGCTTGGTCTAGTCCTAGGGTTAGTAGAGGTTTCCAGTTGCATTGTTTTAAAATGTCATTTGGATCCTGTTGGTTTATAGTATGGTCATATCTGATCTGTCTATAGATTATAGGGTTTGGAGTAGTGGTACATCTCCTTACAAGGAAAGTGGGGTGATGGTCAGTAAGTCAATCTGGAAGGCATCCTGTCTGGTAGTATTATTTGGGGCAGTTTACTAATGTCCAATCAATAATGGATTTTGTTTTGGGATTTTTTATTCATTCTGATGGGATCTTGTATGAGTTGGTTAAATCCATAGAGATTCATTTGGTTGGTGGGGTTAATGGAGTTGCAGGCTAAACAGACAGTATTTAGGTCACCTAGTATAATAGTTTCCTGTGGCAGGTTGTAGCTTGCCCATGAAGAATTTCTTCAATAGTAGAAGAGTTATTGCCTGGAGGAATATGGCTATAGAGAATGTTGATGTGTTTTTCATTGTTTAGGGCTAGGACTGAGCCTACAGTTTCAGCATTTTGAAATTTGGGTATAGGGATTTGAAGAGGTTGAGTGTGCTTTTGAAAAGAATGGCAACTCCCCCTCCCTTTCTACCAGATCTGTCTAGCCGAAGAATATTATATCCTGAAGGGATGATTTATTCATTTTGGATATTGGGTTTCAACCAGGTCTCAGCAATGGTAAGTATGTTAGGAGAGTAGTGACTAATGAATGCATGCAGGTCAGGGAGTTTATTAGAGATACTTCTGGTATTGCTGTTTATGATGAGTAAGTTAGATTTTCCTTTTGTTAAAAAGTATGTTGTAGCATGGTCCTGGGTGTAGCATGGTAGATGTATTCATGGCAAAATGTAAATTGTAGCATGGTAAATGTAATGTATCTTGTAATGCACAATGTAAATATAATGTACTTTGTTGAAATGCACCTAGTAAATGTAATGTACCTTGTAAATGTAACATACCTTGTAATGTACCATGTAAATGTAAAGTACCTTGTAATGGTAATGTATTTCTATATGTAATGTAATATATATTGTAATACACAGTATAAATGTAATGTACCTTGTAATGCACCATGTAAATGTAACATACCTTGTAAATGTAATGTAATGTACCTATGTACCTTGTAAATGTAATGTACTTTGTTGTAATGCACCTTGTAATGTAATGTACCTTATAAGGCACAGTATAAGTGTAATGTACCTTGTAAATGTAATGCACCTTGTGAATGCATTGTACCATCTAATATACATTGTTCATAGGTTCACAGGTGTGTACTAGGCTAATGGCCCTGGAGCCTTTACAAGCCTAGCCCACAGGATTACTCTGCACCATGTAAATGCTTTATATCCACCTAGGTGCGTGCACCACTCTCCCCAAGCAGCCCTGTGGTGTGACTGCTCGTCTCGCTTCCTGCCTTCTACCCTGGGTGCAAAAGAAAGGTTTATTTAAGTCTGTAACTACAAATAAGCAAGAACCATCTCCTCCTGGTATCTGAGAAGATGTCTACAGTGCTCAGCTCGCCCTCGATGCAGTTTATCCCCTAATTACCTAAGGCTCAGTCCTTCTACCCCAGGTGCTCTATTCTGAGTCTTTCAAAAGAAAGGTTCATTTAAGTCCGTAACTAGAAATAAACAAGAACCATCTCCTCCTGGTATCTGAGAAGGCACCTACAAAGGTCAGCTCACCCTTGGTGCAGTTTATCCCCTAATTACCTAAGGCTCAGTCCTTCTACCCCAGGTGCTCTATTCTGAGTCTTTCAAAAGAAAGGTTAATTTAAGTCTGTAACTAGAAATAAACAAGAACCATCTTCTCCTGGTATCTGAGAAGATGCCTACAGTGCTCAGCTCGCCCTCGGCGTGGTTTATCCCCTAATTACCTAAGGCTCAGTCCTTCAATCCCAGGTGCTCTATTCTGAGTCTTGCAAAAGAAAGGATTATTTAAGTCTGTAACTGCAAATAAGCAAGAACCATCTTCTCCTGGTATCTGAGAAGATGCCTACAGTGCTCAGCTCCCCCTCGGTGTAGTTTATCCCCTAATTACCTAAGGCTCAGTCTTCTACCCCTGGTGCTCTAGTCTAAGTCTTGCAAAAGAAAGGTTTATTTAAGTCCATAACTACAAATAAGCAAGAATCATCTCCTCCTGGTATCTGAGAAGATGCCTACAGTGCTCAGCTCACCCTCTGTGCAGTTTATCCCCTAATTACCTAAGGCTCAGTCCTTCTACCCCAGGTGCTCATAGGTTCATAGGTAGGTACTCGGCTATTGGCCCTGGGGCCTATACAAGCCCAGCCAAAAAGATACCCTGGCGTTTGGCACCCAAGAAAATTCTTTTCCTGTGCCACTGTCAAGCAGAGCCACAAAGGTGATCCCCAGGGTGAATTTCCTATTTCCCATCCAATCATCAAGATTTTTCTTGAAGAGTGCTAACAAGGAGCTTTGTTTGATATAGATAGGTAGTTTATTCCAGAGTATGGGAAGTCTCTGGGACAGGAATCTATCCCTCCGGCATGTTCTGTTTATTGTGGTGACAAGGTTTAGGTCCCTAGAGCGTGTATCTCGGAGGGATTGGGATTTCTTTAAGTGGAGCATGTCCAACAGCTCTGGGTTTGACATAGCTTTGTATGTTAGGCAGAGATCACCTCTGAGTAGGCGATATGCGACAGAGTAAAGCTGGAGTTTTATGAGATGGTCTGTGTAGGGCATCTGTTTTAGGCCAGTAATCCTCTTTGTGAGGTATTTCTGTGGCCTTTCCAGTTGTTGTAGATGTCTTGTGAGGTACATACCAAAAGGGACGTTGTACTCTATAACAGGTCTAATGAGTGATGAGTAGAGGGGAAGAATGACCTCTTTTTTTCTGGATGAGAAACCTTTTGTTATGAGGTGTGCCACGTAGAAGGATTTCCTGACTACTGTGGCGATGTGATTATCAAAGGAGAGACTACTGTCCACCTGTGTCCCAAGGTCTCTTATCACACGTTTGGTGTTAAGTATACTACCGCCTATGTTGTAGTTCATGGGTACAGAGTTTTTACCAAAGGGGATGACAATGCACTTTTCGGCACTGAGCTTGAGGCCATGGCTTTGACACCAGGCATCTGTCTCAGTGAGGCCCTTTTGTAGGATGTCCACATTGTTAGGAGTTTCGATTATGGCTCCTAGTTTTCAGTCATCTGCGAACTTCGTTAGCCAAAGACCTTTTGTGTTAGCCTGTACTTCAGAGAAGTAGATACCAAACAGGAGAGGACCCAGGACTGAACCCTGTGGTACTCCACTTGTCACTGGTCTGAAGTCAGATTTGGAGTCTACAACTTTCACAGTGTGGGTTCTGTCAGTGAGCCAGTTGGCAACCCATCTTGTGACATAGGGATTTATACCTAGTTTAGTGAGTTTATCTATAATTCCAGAGTGGGGGATGGTGTCAAAAGCCTTGGCAAGATCTAGATAGGCTGTGTGAACCACCTTACTCTTGTCTACAGCTTTGGTGACTGTTTCAAAGAAGTCTATCAGGTTTAGGAGACATGATCTGCCTTTTACAAACCCGAACTGGGTGGGATCCAGAGTTTGGAGATTACCGATGTCTTTGTTTATAAGTTCCATGATGATACGTTTCATGGCCTTGCAGACCAGGCTCATCAGGCTAATGGGGTGGTAGTTCCAGGGGTCCATGGTGGCTCCCCCCTTGTGGAGTGGGATAACCATTGCTGTGCACCATTCAGCAGGCACAAAGCCTGAGGTGAGGCTATGATTGAACATGGTACTTAGGTGGGGTGCCAGTACATTCTGTAGTTTGTGTAGAACGCAGCCTGGGATGTTGTCTGGTCCCATGGATGCTGTGTTCTTGGCTTTGGAGAGTGTGTTTTTTTACCTGTGCAGCCATGATTACAGGAACTTTGCATTCTTCCGGTATAGAGATGAGCTCTTTAGGGGGTGAGAGGGGGGTAAAGTTAGCACTGAACCTATCTGCCAGGATGTTGGCAATATCAGTTGGGTCTGTATATTTAGTGCCATTGTGCTGTAACTCAGAGCAGATATGAGTGTTGCCATTCAGATTCTTGACATAGCTATAGAATGCTTTGTGGTTGTCTTTAAAATCACTGGCGATTTTGTTTTTGTAACTAGCTTTGGAGGATTTTATCGGGGATCGCAGCTTCTTACTGAGGCTGACAGGGGGCTCCTCCACTTGTGGGATTTTACTTTATTTTGCAAGAGTTTCTTCCTTCTGTTGTACAGTTTGTTTATGGCAGTGGAACACCAGATTGGCTTCCCTTTTTTGGAGGATAGCTTCTTGGTTCTGTTTGGGATAGCACGATCCATGCACTCATGTAAGTGCTTATAAAGTGCAATTGTGTAGGATTCAGTAGTTGTAACTGTATTGTCCATCTGGATGGGTGTCATGAAGTTCACCACTTCTGTCTTAAGAAGCATGAAGCTGGCTTTGGAGAAATCTTTTACCATGGTTTCCTTAAATGGAGGTGGAGGCAGGGCATGGATATCTAGGGTAATTAGCTTATGGTCGGATCGGACCAATGAGGCATTGACTTCAGGTGTGGAACACCGGTCACTCATATTGTTAATGACTAGATCTAGGATATTATTGTCCCTGTTGGGGGTGTGGATAAGTTGATCCAGGGCATTGGAGTTTATGAATTCCAGAAAGCGTTGAGTGAAGGAGTTGGTACATGAGTAGTTTTCCCAGTTAATGGTGGGGTAGTTGAAATCGCCCATTATTAGTGTGTTTGGTTGAACCCTAGTATTTTCCAGTACATCAAGAAAAGAGGAGTGGGAATCCTGGGGCATGGTGGGTGATCTGTAGCAAGCTACAATTTGGATTGCAGTTTTGCCCAGAGTTAGTTGCACTTGGATAACCTCAGTTGCATTATGCTGAGCAACTAGCCTGGAGGTGTGGATATCTTTAATGAATATGGATACACCTCCGCCTTTGTTGTTCCGGTCCAGGTTACATGGCCGAAAAGTGTGGTATGAGTTATAGCCTGGTGGTGCAGGGGTGCTCTCTGGAGCCTTGAACCAGGTCTCAGTCACTGCACAGATATCAATGTTCTCCATTTTAAGGAGTGCCTCGAGTGAGTGCATTTTGAGATTTAGAATTCTGGCATTGAGTAGCATCACCCTCAGTTTTTGCTTGCCTGTTATTGTTACAGTGGTGAATTTGTCATTTGAACCTTGCCTAAAAAAGGCACTATAGGGGCGGCAAGAACCTTAGCCACTATCCGGAATCCCAGGGGTGACAGGTGCAGGCCATCTCTGGCAAGGCATCATGGCCTGTCAACCATGTCATCCCAGGCAGACAGATACTGGATCTCTTTAGAATGGCACCAGAAGCTTAGCCAATTGTTGAAGTCAATCATTTTGTCCTTGTACTGCGGCATCATTCTGGGTGATGGCAGAATGCTACTCAGGGCTAGGGTCATACCTGCCTGGGCTACAAGATCGGAGAGCTCTTCCATGTCTCTTTCATTTAGTCCAGGAAGGTACGTCTCAGGTCGTTCACACCAACATGGACAATGACAGAGTCATATTTGTACATGTTGTGGAGTGACCCGAGTGCGTGGGTTATGTGGGGGAACCTGACACCCGACAGGCAGCTGACAGTAACCTTCTCCTTGTTTAGCCTGGTGAGTGGGGACATCAGTGTGCCTGGCTATAGAGTCACCTATGACTAGTGCGTTGGGTACGTTGCTTTGCCTTATTGGCTGTGGTTGAGTGGCACACTGAGTCTGCGGGCTATGTGTCATTTGGGTTGTGTTGGGGGTAGAGCTTGCTTGCATTTCTGCTTTGGAGGTCTCTGTTGCTTGAGCAGATTATTATTGAGAGCCTCCGCAAATGTTTTTGAGTTTCTATGTGTGGATTTTGGTGGTGTAGATTTAGTGAGACTATGTGATGAGTGTGGTGTGGTCCAAGTGTTTACCTTCTCCTCTTGACTGTCAAGTTCAGTCTTGATTGGAGAGAGCTTTACCTCCAGTTTGGCTAGATAAGTGCTCTATTCTGAGTCTTGCAAAAGAAAGGTTTATTTAAGTCCGTAACTACAAATAAGCAAGGACCATCTCCTCCTGGTATCTGAGAAGACGCCTACAGTGCTCCACTTGCCCTCAGTGTGGTTTATCCTCTAATTACCTAAGGCTCAGTCCTTCTACCCAGGTGCTCTATTCTGAGTCTTGCAAAAGAAAGGTTTATTTAAGTCCTTAACTACAAATAAGCAAGAACCATCTCCTCCTGGTATCTGAGAAGATGCCTACAGTGCTCAGCTTGCCCTCAGTGTGGTTTGTCCCCAAGTTACCTAAGGCTCAGTCCTTCTACCCCAGGTGCTCTATTCTGAGTCTTACAAAAGAAAGGTTTAAATCTCTAACTACAAATAAGCAAGAACCATCTCCTCCTGGTATCTGAGAAGATGCCTACAGTGCTCAGCTCACCCTAGGTGCAGTTTATCCCCTAATTACCGAAGGCTCAGTCCTTCTACACAGGGTGCTCTATTCTGAGTCTTGCAAAAGAAAGGTTTATTTAAGTCCCTAACTACAAATAAGCAAGAACCATCTCCTCCTGGTATCTGAGAAGATGCCTACAGTGCTCAGCTCACCGTCGGTGCAGTTTATCCCCTAATTACCTAAGGCTCAGTCCTTCTACCCCGGGTGCTCTATTTTGAGTCTTGCAAAAGAAAGGTTTATTTAAGTCTGTAACTACAAATGAGCAAGAACCATCTCCTCCTGGTATCTGAGAAGATGCCTACAGTGCTCAGCTCACCCTTGGTGTGGCTTATCCCCTAATTTTATTTATTTTTTATTTTATTTTACATTTGTTGACCAGGATATTCTGACTGGATGCATGTCCATTTTCAGCAGAGGCCCAGGGAGGAAAGCTCCAAGGGTAAGCAGATACAGCATTACATAATACCAGCATTACATATTACAAACAGACTATTTACAGTGATTACATGAGTAAGCAAGTTAAATAAGTTCCACAGGTTAGAGTTAATCCAGAGCATAAGTCAGGGTTAAATTAAATTACACAGTAAACTGGTTAACATATTTTTACACATTCTAGAGAGAGTTAGCGAGGCTTGATACATTGGCATAGCCAGTTAAGTGCCAAATGTTGTTTGAGTCTAGTTTTAAATTGACCTAAGGTAGAAAGTAAGGTAATATCAGCTGGAAGAGAGTTCCAGGGTCTACTTACAGGGTTTGCAAAGAGAGAGTCACCGGCTGTGTTATTAATTTTGCTAGTCTGAATTAGTTTGTTAGAGGATCGAAGTGGTCTAGGATTGTTATAGGGGATGATAATATTTTTAAGTGCAGGAGTATTGTCCAGATTATAGAGGATTTTATAGGCCATAATCAGTTGGTTATACTGGATTAGGCTGGGTAGTTCAAGCCACCCAAGCTGATTTAGATTGATGCAATGATGTGTCCTAAAAGCCAGTCCAGTGGCAAACCTGGCAATGTGGTTGTAGCAAATTGAGAGTTTAAGGACAGTCTTGTTTAAATTTGAGAGTAGAGGGGATGTATACAGAAGGGTTGAAAGAAGGTGAGAGTGAGCTATGGCAATGTTAGCTGGAGGGGTTAAGAAGGCTTTTATTCTGTAAAGTGACCCTAGTTTTTATTGATGGTTTTGATAGTTTGATTAACATGTAGGTCAAACTTTAGATTATTATTTATGATGACACCTAATAGTTTTGTAGAGGGGTCAGGAAAGATTATTGTGCCATCATTTGAATTTATGGTAAAGGTGAAAGTGGTAGACCTACGTGTTGGTGAAAATAACAGCATTTTAGTTTTTTTGGGATTTAGGATCAGATGACATTCAGAAAGCCAGTTTTCTATTGTATTAAAGGTGGTCTGCATAGTTGACCATAACTCTATTGGAGATGTGGCTGAGCAAATCAGAGTAGAGTCATCAGCATATTGGATACAGCTGACTTTTGGGATGACAGTATAAAGGTCATTAATGAACATGGAGAACAGCAAGGGCCCTAGTATAGAGCCTTGTGGTACTCCAAGGGTGTTATGTAGAAGGTTAGAGAGTTTGTTATGCCAGAGGACAGCCTGCTATCGACCATTCAGGTAGGATTAAAACCATTGAAGGGCTCTAGTATCTAGACAGAATGTTTGCAGGGTGTGGATTAAAAGTTGGTGATCAACCATATTGAATGCCTTGGAAAGATCCAAGAAGAGGGCTGAGGAAATATAATTATTGCTGCGATTATGGTTTATAGTGTTGGTAAAGGCTAGGAGGGCTGAAGTAGTGCTGTGATGAGGACGGAAGCCATGCTGAGTGTCTGCCATAAGGTGATTCTGGATTAGGTGGTGCATGAGTTGTCTATGAATACATTTTTCCATAATATTTGCAAGTGGACAGAATATAGCTGTTGGCCTATAATTGGAGAATTCAGTAGAGCTGCCTCCTTTGTGAAGTGGGATTACATAGGATATTTGCCAGATGGTGGGAATTTTAGCTTCTACTATGGTTCGATTGATTAGTATTGAGACGGCTGATGTTTGTAGGTACTCGGCAGGGAGTTGATCAGCAGAAGGTGTAGTGGGTTTTAATTTTTTGATCAAGGTACGGATAAGTGAAGTGGTGACTGGTTAAAAGCTGAACGCGAGTAGGTTTCTAGGGGTGGTACTTTCAGGACTAGGGGAGCTAGGAGGTAGTTGGCAAGCTAGGGCTTGAATTGTCTAAGGAATGGGTTAAAACTGTCAGAAACAACTTCAGGGGTTTTATCAATAGTAGCAGCAGGGATTGGGGTTGAAGTCTGTCCAGGATGTAGTAGATTATTTAAACCTGCCCAAAACTTCTGAGGGTTATTTTGATTTACTGTCTGTAAATTACAGTAGTATTGTTTTTTGTCTTGTAAAATGGATTTTTTAGTTTCGTTCCTGGATTGCCTGTATTTAATGTGATCTTGGGGGTCTTTAGAAGGACGCCATAAAGCCCATGCTTTGTTTCTAAGGGTAATTTTTAGTTTAGACTCTTCAGAAAGCCATGGCACAGTTTTTTCCTTTGTTCTCTTTGAACGAACAGGTGCATGCAAATCAAGGATCTCAAGGAATTTGTTGTTAAAGTATGCTTACTGCTACCTCTAAGGGGAGGTGTTTTAGAACAGACCAATTACATGAGTTTAGTTCTTGTTGGAATTTGGCAGGGTCAAAGTTTTTATTGTTTCTAACCTTTCTGAGTAAGGATTGCTGGGAATTAATGGCTTTGTGCTTAATTACATATGTGAGAAGGTGATCGCTTAGGCCATCAGGGAGGGTACCAGAGGTGTACAGTTGGGGGTGACTATTTATGAGTACCCAGTCAAGTATGCTTTCTTTTTGGTTGTATTTACCTATCCTGGTAGGGGTGGATATGATTTGTGTAAATGCACGCAGGTTAATATGGGTGGTTGGGGATTCTGAGGAACAGGTACCCCAGTCTATGTTAAAGTCTCCAAGTAGTAGGGTTTCTTGGGAGTAGTGATATGATAGCCAGTGCAGGATATCTTCAAGTGTAGATATATTGTTACCTGGGGGAATGTATATACAGATGATATTCATGCATTTATTTTTATTAATACGTTTTATAAATTTTATATTTATTAGTTACCTAAGGCTCAGTCCCGGGTGCTCTATTCTGAGTCTTGCAAAAGAAAGGTTTGAGTCCATAACTACAAATAAGCAAGAACCATCTCTTCCTGGTGTCTGAGAAGACGCATTCAGTGCTCAGCTCACCCTCGGTGTGGTTTATCCCCTAATTACCTAAGGCTTAGTCCTTCTACCCTGGGTGCTCTATTCTGAGTCTTGCAAAAGAAAGGTTTATTTAGGTCCATAACTACAAATAAGCAAGAACCATCTCCTCCTGGAATCTGAGAAGATGCCTACAGTGCTCAGCTCACCCTCGGTGTGGTTTATTCCCTAATTACCTAAGGCTAAGTGTATGTAGCCTTATACCAAGTTATTTTCTGTTTTAAGTATTTGCTCTTTACCAGTGATTTAAACATCTTGCCTCCAGCGTGCTTAAGCAACCGACCACAGCCTGCGTGCCCCTCTCACCCCCCGATTATATTTATTCTTTTCTCTCTCCAAGTAATATAAAATTCTTTCATGTTAAAGTATCCTTCTCTGTTTTGCTTTTTCTCCTATCGCCACTAGGTGGCACTATTCACCCTGGAATATGCTAACACACAGTATAATCTTTTTTCCCCACTAATTACTACTGAAGCTAGACCCTTTTCCTCTCTTTTCTCCCTCCCAGTCTTATTCCCTACATTCTCTCCTGCCCAAAACATCTTTTCCCTCATCCTCTCTGGTAAAACTCTTTAGTTACATACTTACATCTCTGCTGCTGTCTCTAGTTTTTGGTTACAGATTGTTTTCACTGTAGCTGGTTTACTCCTTGGCTCTTCCCGCTCCTTTCACCCTGCGGGCTCACTCCGCTCCCCTACCCTACCCCCAAATCCCACCCACCCCCAGTGGTCCTATCCTTATACCTCCCAAACCACACCCCTTCCCTTTAATACCCAATCCTTGTCTTCTGCTTGTTAACCTATTACACTCTTAGCCCCCAGACACTTAACTACTACTCCTTTATATTCTAATACACTAGACATAACCACTCTCCTACCTCTCTCCTAACCCACACCCTACTACTTATATTTATACTATTCCCTACTCCTATTACTATTACTTTATCTTATATCATCCTTCTTACTATGGCCCTACTACCTATGTCTACACTCATACCATTATTACTCCTATATACTACCCTTCCTTTCCTATCTGTATCCTACATTCTAACTGCCTATGAACATCTCATGTTCACTGACATTCATCATCCCTCCCAGCAAACTTTACTTGCAACTCAGGCTACTTCCCACAACCATATTAACATAACATCAACTTCTATCTACCTACTTCCAAAGTATCATAGATTAGCCCACATTACTTATCTCCAATTCAGTAAATCACTTAACATCTGCTCTAAAACTTTAAAGCTCACACATAGACCTAAACTTTACCTCCTATTAGATGGAGACATTCACCCCAACCCTGGTCCCAACAATACAGATGGATTTGACCCCCAAACACACATTCCCTTCACCTCTTACACCCCAGAAAAAAGCATCTGACTCTCTCCTTATAGCACACCTCAATATTCGTAGCATTAACAATAAAGTAGCCCATCTTCATGCTCTCATAGATGTGCATTCTTTTGACATCCTATGCCTTACTGAAACATGGCTTAAACCCACAACCCAGGACAATGAAATCAACCCACCTGGATATAATATATTGAGACTAGACCACAAAACCAAAAAAGGTGGGGAAGTACCCATTCTTTATAAATCATGGCTACACATCACTTCTTTTGATGTGCAACTCCCTACTGACAGTAATGCTGAAATCCTTACTGCTAAACTTCAAATCAATGACTTTAAATCCATCTATTTAATCTGCTCCTACCTCCCTCCTGGAAACAACATTGTTACCCTTGAAAATTTACTTAGCTGGCTCTCTACTTACCTACCACAAGAAACCATAGTGCTGGGTGACTTTAATATAGATGGACTACATGTAGCTCACCCAAGCCTGCTACCCATATTAACCTATATGGATTTCCCCAAATCATTACCTGCCCCACTAGAATCAATAAACCTAATAACAAAGAAAGCACCTTAGACTGGATCCTAGTTAACAATCACCCCTTTATATATAAAAGCAGGTACTCTTCCTGATGACCTTAGTGACCACTCACTGACCTATGTCATCAGACAAAAACTCAATATCCCCAACCCTAACATGTTTAGAACTACTCATTCCAACAAAAAAAATTACTTAGAATGCTTCCAGACAGCTTAAGGCATGTGACTATTCACTACTGGAACACCTCCAATTAGAGGAAGCAGTGTTATACTTTAACAGTAAATTCTTGCAAATTGTAGACTACTATAACCCCATTCGTACTATCAGAAATAGGACTAAATCTGCTCAATGACTTACAAATGAAACTAGACAGAAAATCACACATAAAAATAAAATCTGGGCCAAATGGAGATCTTCCAAAAACCCAACAGATCATCTAGAATTTAAACAATTGAGAAACGCTACCAAAAGATCTATAATGACAGAAAAAAATTTTACTTTCAACTCCAGCAGACCCACAAGCACAAACCACAAAAATTCTGGTCAGGTATAAACAGAGTCTTACACCCAGGTCACCCCAAAACACCCCCATCAAGCACCACCAATAACAATCCTAAACATATTGCCAATACCTGTAATACCTTCTTTATTGAGGCCATCCAATCGCTAGCAAATTCTCTACCCCCTGTTAGCACAAGCCTGTCCTCCACCTTAACTAGCTTCTTGCCCTCATTCCATCTACAACCAGTTCCTACATCCCTCATTTGCACACGTCTCCTAAAACTTAAGCCATGCACCCCTTTAGCTGACCTTCTACCAGCTGAATATCTGCAAAAAGCAGCCAAAGTCATAGCCTATCCCATTTCCATCCAAATAAATAGGACAATTTCTGAAGGAACTATCCCATCTATCTGGAAAATATCCCCTATTATCCCTTTACATAAGGGTGGTAACTCTACTGAGCTTTCTATCTTTCGACCAATAGCCTTACTTTCTCCCATAGCAAAAATAATGGAAAAATGTATCCACCGACAACTACTCAACCACCTTCTCCAAAATAACTTACTAGTTAGCTGTCAGCATGGATTTAGGCCATTCCACAGCACCACCTCTGCCCTCTTATCCTTTTATGACTGCAACAAAAATCGTAATAACAAGACTCTATCTTTCACACTGTTTATTGACCTCTCAAAGGCTTTCGATATCATTAACCATCAGCTTGTTATGGATCTACTTAAATCCCTCTCCCTTGATATACTAGCACTAAAATGATTCAATTCTTACCTAGAGAACCATGAGCAAGCTGTGCTCTGGGATAATACACTATCCACACATCTTCATGTTACCCTTGGTATCCATCAGGGCTCTATTTTGGGCCCCCTCCTATTCTCAATTTTTATTAATGACCTTAACTTAATTCCTCAAGCTACCTGTATACAATATGGAGACGATTCAACATTAATATGCTCCACTACTTCATTATCAGAACTACAATCTCTCACCCAAAATGTACTTAACATAGTGGAAAACTGGTTCCTACAGTGCTGCCTACTCCTGAACCCCTGAAAAAACAAATTATTCCTCTTCAATCCTACAAAACCTCCACACAAATAGACTTCACAGTGTTATCCAGTAATAGCACTGTTATATCTCCCGACCCAACTACCAAACTCTTAGGAGTAACAATTGATAACCTGACCTTTGACACACACATCAACACCACAATAAAATCATTGAACAGAAAGCTAGGCTCCCTTTACAGGATTAAATCCTTCCTTACTCCTACAGCTAAAACTACTATTTACAGGATTAAATCCTTCCTTACTGCTACAGCTAAAACTACTATTGCCCACACCCATCTTATCTCTACCCTCCTCTATGCCTCACCCATTTATACCAATCTTTCTAAAAACAAACTCAACAAACTTGCAGCCTCTTATAATAACATTGCCAGATTTGCCACAAGCTCTCCATTTTGAGCCCACCATTGTCACAATCTAAAACAATTGGGATAACTTGAACTCCATAATCAACTTTTTTTTACCAACTTATCACACACAAGATCCTTTATCATCCTAGTAATACTCCAATACTCACTAGCCTTATTACTCCTACATAATTCTTTCTACCCTATGCTCAGCAAATAAACTACTAGTATCAATACACAAGTCTAACAATAAGGCTGGGAACTCTCTGTTCTCCAATACCGTGGGACAAACTTGGAACCTGCTTCCCAGGGAACTCTCATCTCTTTCCTCTACACTACTTTTCAAAAAGCAGCTCAAAGAATACCTTAAAAATCACTGGCTATGTCCATGCACCAACCCAGATTAATTACCTCCTTTCCTTCATACTTATTGTATACTTATCTCACTACTGCTATGCTTTGTCCTCCTTCCTATGAACCTCAGAGTGTATTATCTGTCAGCTAGCAAAAGTTGGAACTAACTTAGCCTTTCTTAGAAGGTACTATAGAGCTTGTTCTTGATTAGCAAGTTCTCTATAGTGTGTACTTGTCTCTACCTCTTAAATATCTGTTCACTATTATCTTGTATAAATTTTTGTCAATGATATGATTGCTTAGCTACTATGTAAATAACTTGTATTGCCTAGCCTTAAAAATGTACTGTATCTCATATTGCTATTATCTTTAGTGAAGCTTTTCTCCCCGGGCCTCTACTGAAAATGGTCATATATCCAGTTGGACTAGCCCAGTCAACAAATGTAAAATAAATAAATAAATAAATTATAATGCACAGTGTAAATGTAATGTACTTTGTTGAAATGCACCTTGTAAATGTAATGTACCTTGTAATGCCCAGTGTAAATGTAATGTATCTTGTAAATGTAATGTACTTTGTTGTAATGTACCTTGTAATGCACCTTGTAAGTGTAATGTACCTTGTAGTGTGTCTTGTAAATGTAATGTAATGTACCTTCTAAAGCACCATGTAAATATAATGTACCTTATAAATGTAATGTATTTATAAATGTAATGTAATGTACCTATGTACCTTGTAATACACAGTGTAAATATAATGTACCTTGTAATGCACAGTGTAAATGTAATGTACCTTGTAAATGTAATGTACCTTGTAAATGTAATGTTTCTTCTAAATGCAATGTATTGTATCTTGTAAATGTAAATATAAAGTACCTTATAAATGTAATGTACCTTGTAATGCACCATGTAAATGCAATGTACCTTGTAAACATAATGTATTTGTACATTTAATGTAATGTACCTATGTACCTTGTAAATGTAATGTACCTTGTAATGCAGTGTAAATGTAATGTACCTTGTTATGTAGTGTAAATGTAATGTACCTTGTTATGTAATGCACCTTGTAAAAATAATGTACATTGTAATGTAACGTACCTTGTAAATGTAATGTAATGTACCTTGTAATACACCATATAACTGCAACATACAATGTAAATGTAATGTACCTTGTAATGCACAATGTAAATGTAATATACTTTGTTGGAATGCACCTTGTAAATGTAATGTACCTTGCAATGCACCTTGTGAATGTAATGTACCTTGTAATGCACCTTGTAAATCTAATGTAATTGTAATGCACCATGTAACTGTAACGGACATTGTAAATGTAATGTATTTCTACATGTAATGTAATGTAATTTACCTATGTGCCTTGTAAATGTAATGTACCTTGTAAATGTATGTTGTAATGCACAGTGTAAATGTAATGTACTCTGTAATGCACCTTATAAATGTAATGTACCTTATACTGCACAGTGTAACTGTAATGCACTTTGTTCTAATGCACCTTGTAAATGTAATGTACCTTGTAAATGTAATGTAATGTATGGTGTAATGCACTATGTAACTGTAACATACCTTGTAAATGTAATGTATTTATACATGTAATATAATGTACCTTACAATGCACACTGTAAATTTAATGTACCTTGTAATGCACCTTATGAATGTAATGTACCTTGTAATGCACCTTGTAAATATAATATAACTTGTAAATGTAATGTACCTTGTAATACACCATGAAACTGTAATGTACCTTGTAAATGTAATGTATTTGTACATGTAATGTAATGTAATGTACCTATGTACCTTGTAAATGTAATATAATGTACCTTGTAAAGCAGCAAGTAAATGTAATGTACCTTGTAAATGAAATGTACTTGTAAATGTAATACAATGTACCTACGGATGTTGTAAATGTAATGTACCTAGTTATACACAGTGTAAATGTAATATACCTTGTACATGTAATGTAGTGCACCTTCTAAATGTAATGTACTTTGTTGTAATACACCTTGTAAATGTAATGTACCATGTAATGCACCTTGCAAATTCATTGTAAATTGTAAATGTAATGTGTTCGTACATGTAATGTAATGTACCAATGTTCCTTGTAAATGTAATGTATCTTGTAATGCACATTGTAAATGTAATGTACCTTGTAATGCACATTGTAAATGTAATGTACCTTGTAATGCCCATTGTAAATGTAATGTACTTTGTAAATGTAATGTATTGTATGTTGTAAATGTAATGTACCTTGTAAATGTAATGTACCTTCTAATGCACCATGTAACTGCAACATACCTTGTAAATATAATGTACTTTGTAATGCACAGTGTAAATGTAATGTACCTTGTAATGTAATGTACCTTGTAAATGTAATGTACCTTCTAATGCACAGTGTAAATGTAATATAGTTTGTTGGAATGCACCTTGTAAATGTAATGTACCTTGCAATGCACCTTGTGAATGTAATGTACCTTGTAATGCACCTCATAAATCTAATGTAATTGTAATGCACCATGTAACTGTAACGAACATTGTAAATGTAATGTATTTCTACATGTAATGTAATGTAATGTAATTTACCTATGTGCCTTGTAAATGTAATGTACCTTGTAAATGTATGTTGTAATGCACAGTGTAAATGTAATGTACCTTGTAATGCACAGTGTAAATGTAATGTACCCTGTAATGCACCTTATAAACGTAATGTACCTTATACTGCACAGTGTAACTGTAATGCACTTTGTTCTAATGCACCTTGTGAATGTAATGTACCTTGTAATGTAATGTACCTTGTAAATGTAATGTATGGTGTAATGCACTATGTAACTGTAACATACCTTGTTAATGTAATGTATTTGTACATGTAATATAATGTACCTTGCAATACACACTGTAAATTTAATGTACCTTGCAATGCACCTTGTGAATGTAATGTACCTTGTAATGCACCTTGTAAATATAATATACCTTGTAAATGTAATGTACCTTATAATACACCATGAAACTGTAATGTATCTTTTAAATGTAATGTATTTGTACATGTAATGTAATGTACCTATGTACCTTGTAAATGTAATGTACCTTGTAAATGTAATATAATGTACCTTGTAAAGCAGCAAGTAAATATAATGTACCTTGTAAATGAAATGTACTTGTAAATGTAATACAATGTACCTATGGATGTTGTAAATGTAATGTACCTAGTAATGCACAGTGTAAATGTAATGTACTTTGTTGTAATACACCTTGTGAATGTAATATACCTTGCAATACACCTTGTGAATGTAATGTACCTTGCAATGCACCTCATAAATGTAATGCACCTTGTAATGCACCATGTAACTGTAGCATATCTTGTAAATGTAATGTATTTTGCACATGTAATGTAATGTACCTACGTACCTTGTAAGTGTAATGTACCTTGTAAATGTACTGCATCTTTACTGCACAGTGGAAATGTAATATACCTTGGAATGCACAGTGTAAATGTAATGTACCTTGTAAATGTAATGTACCTTTTTAAAGCACAGTGCAAATGTAGTGTGCTTTGTTGTAATGCACCTTGTAAATGTAATGTACCTTGTAATGCACCTTGTAAATGTAATGCACCTTGTAATGTAATATACATTGTAATGTACCTTATAAATGTAATGCAATGTATTTGTAATGCACCATGTAACTGTAACTCACCTTATAAATGTAATGTATTTGTACATGTAATGTAATGTACTTATGTACCTTGTAAATGTAATGCACCTTGTGAATGTATTGGACCTTGTAATGCACCTTCTTAATGTAATGTGCTTTGTAATGTAGCTTGTAAAGCATCACGTAAATGTAATCTGCCTTGTAAATGTAATGTATTTGTAAATGTAATATAATGTACTTATTTACCTTGTAAATGTAACATACCCTATGAATGTAATGTACCTTGTAGTGTATGGTGTAACTGTATTGTACTTTGTTGTAATGCACCTTGTAAATATAATGTACCTTGTAAATGTAATATACCTTGTAATGCATCTTGTGAATGCAATGTACCTTGTAATGTGCCTTGTAAATCTAATGCACAATGTTAATTTAATCTATTTTCTAATGTACCTTGTAATGTACTATGTAAATGTAATGTACCTTGTAATGCACCATGTAAATGTAACATACCTTGTAAATGTAATGTAATGTACCTTGTAAATATAATGTGTCTTGTAATGCACAGTGTAAATATAATGTACTTTGTTGTAATGCACCTTGTAAGTGTAATGTACCCTGTAATGCACAGTGTAAGTGTAATGTACCTTGTAAATGTAATGTAAAGTACCTTCCAATGCACAGTGTAAATGTAATGTACTTTGTTTTAATGCACCATGTGAATGTAAGGTACCTTGCAAATGTAACATACCTTATAATGCACCATTTAACTGTAACTTACCTTGTAAATGTAAAGTACCTTGTAATGCACAGTGTAAATGTAATGCACCTCATAAATATATTGTACTCTGTTGTAATGTACCTTGTAAAATTAATGTATCTTTTTAATGCACAGTGTAAATGTAGTGTGCTTTGTTGTAATGCACCTTATAAATGTAATGTACCTTCTAATGCACCTTGTAATGTAACATACATTGTAATGTACCTTATAAATGTAATGCAATGTAGTTGTAATGCACCATGTAACTGTAACTCACCTTATAAATGTAATGTATTTGTACATGTAATGTAATGTACCTTGTAATGCACCTTGTGAATGTAATGGACCTTGTAATGCACCTTCTTAATGTAATGTGCTTTGTAATGTAGCTTGTAAAGCATCACGTAAATGTAATTTGCCTTGTAAATGTAATGTATTTGTAAATGTAATATAATATACTTATTTACCTTGTAAATGTAACATACCCTGTAAATGTAATGTACCTTGTAGTGTACGGTGTAAATGTAATGTACCTTGTAAATGTATTGTACTTTGTTGTAATGCACCTTGTAAATATAATGTACCTTGTAAATGTAACATACCTTGTAATGCATCTTGTGAATGCAATGTACCTTGTAATGTGCCTTGTAAATCTAATGCACAGTGTTAATCTAATCTATTTTCTAATGTACCTTGTAATGTACTATGCAAATGTAATGTACCTTGTAATGCACCATGTAAATGTAACGTACCTTGTAAATGTAATGTACCTATGTACCTTGTAAATATGTGTCTTGTAATGTGCAGTGTAAATATAATGTACTTTGTTGTAATGCACCCTGCAAGTGTAATGTACCCTGTAATGCACAGTGTAAGTGTAATGTACCTTGTAAATGTAATGTAAAGTACCTTCCAATGCACAGTGTAAATGTAATGTACTTTGTTTTAATGCACCTTGTGAATGTAAGGTACCTTGCAAATGTAACGTACCTTGTAATGCACCATTTAACTGTAACTTACCTTGTAAATGTAAAGTACCTTGTAATGCACAGTGTAAATGTAATGCACCTCATAAATATATTGTACTCTGTTATAATGTACCTTGTAAAATTAATGTATCTTTTTAATGCACAGTGTAAATGTAGTGTGCTTTGTTGTAATGCACCTTATAAATGTACCTTCTAATGCACCTTGTAAATGTAATGTACCTTGTAATATACCTTATAAATGTAATGTATTCGTAATGCACCATGTAACTGTAACATATCTTGTAAATGTAATGTATTTGTACATGTAATGTAATGTCCCTATCTACCTTGTAAATGTAATGTACCTTGCAATGCTCCATGTAAATGTAATGTACCTTGTTATGCACCTTGTAAATGTAATGTATCTTTTAATGCACAGTGTAAATGTAATGTGCTTTGTTGTAATTCACCTTGTAAATGTAATGTATTTGTAATGCACCATGTAACTGTAACACACCTTGTAAATGAAATGTATTTGTACATGTAATGTAATGTACCTTGTAATGCACCTTGTGAATGTAATGCACCTTGTAATGCACCTTGTAAAAGTAATGTACCATGTAATGTAGTGTACCTTGTAATGCACCTTCTTAATGTAACATGATTTGTAATGTAGCTTGTAAAGCACCATGTGAATGTAATCTACCTTGTAAATGTAATATATTTGTAAATGTAATATGTACTTATTTACCTTGTAAATGTAACATACCCTGTAAATGTAATGTACATTGTAATGAATGGTGTAAATGTAATGTACCTTGTAAATGTATTATACTTTGTTGTAATGCACCTTGTAAATATGATGTACCTTGTAATGCACCTTGTGAATGCAATGTACCTTGTAAATCTAATGCACAATGTTAATCTAATCTATTTTGTAATGTACCTTGTAATGTACCAGTTAAATGTAATGTACGTTGTAAAGCACCATGTAAATGTAACGTACCTTGTAAATGTAATGTAATGTACCAATGCACCTTGTAAATATAATGTGTCTTGCAATGCAAAATGTAATGTACTTTGTTGTAATGCACCTTGTAAGTGGAATGTACCTTGTAATGCACATTTAACTGTAACGTACCTTGTAAATGTAATGTAACTTGTAATGTACACTGTAAGTGTAATGTAAAGTACCTTCCAATGCACAGTGTAAATGTAATGTACTTTGTTGTAATGCACCTTGTAAATGTAACATACCTTATAATGCACCATGTAACTGTAACGTACCTTGTAAATGTAATGTACCTTGTAATGCACAGTGTAAATGTAATGTACCTCATAAATATATTGTACTCTATTGAAATGCACCTTGTAACTGTAACATACATTATAAATGTAATGTAATGTAACTTCTAATGCACATTGTAAATTTAATGTACTTTGGTGTAATGCATCTCGTACATGTAATGTATCTTGTAATGCACAGTGTAAATGTAATGTACTTTGTTGTAATGTACCTTGTAAATGTAATGTACCTTGTAATGCACAGTTTAAAGGTTATGTACCCTGTAAATATAATGTACTTTGTTGTACAGCAGCTTGCAAATGTAATGTACAGTGTAATGACTTTGTGAATGTAATATACCGTGTAATGCACCTTGTGATGCAATGTACCTTGTAATGTGCCTTGTCAATCTAATGCACAGTGTTAATCTAATCTATTTTGTAATGTACCTTGTAATGTACCATGTAAATGTAATGTACCTTGTAATGTACTGTGTAAATGTAATGTACCTTGTAATGTACCATGTAAATGTAATGTACCTGTAAATGCAATGTACCTTGTAATGCACAGTGTAAATGTAACATACCTTGTAAATGTAATGTAATGTAATGTACCTATGTACCTTGTAAATATAATGTGTCTTGTAATGCACAGTGTAAATGTAATGTAATTTGTTGTAATGCACCTTTGTAAATGTAATGTATCTTGTAATGCACCTTGTAAATGTAATGCGCCTTGTAATGCACCATGTAACTGTAACATACCTTGTAAATGTAATGCACAGTATAAATGTAATGTACCTCATAAATATATTGTACTCTGTTGTAATGCACCTTGTGAATGTAATGTACCTTGTAATGCACCTTGTAAATGTAATGTACCTTGTAATGCACCATGCAACTGTAATGTACCTTGTAATGCACAGTGTAAATGTAATGTACTTCATAAATATATTGTACTCTGTTGTAATGCACCTTGTAAATGTAATGCACCTTGTTATTGTAAAATACCTTGTCAATGTAATGTTGTGTAACTTGTAATGCACAGTGTAAATGTAATGTACTTTGCTGTAGTGCACCTTGTAAATGTAATGTACCTTGTAATGTACCATGTAACTGTAACATACCTTGTAAATGTAATGTAATGTAATGTACCTTCTTATCCACAGTGTAAACGTAATGTACTTTGTTGTAAAGCACCTTGTAAATGTAATATACCTTGTAATTCACCTTGTGAATATAATGGACCTTGTAATGCACATTGTAAATGTAATTTACCTTGTAATGCACCATGTAACTGTAACATACTTTGTGAATGTAATGTATTTGTACATGTACTGTAATGTACCTATGTACCTTGTAAATTTAATGCATCTTGTAAATGTAATGCAATTTGTAGATGTAATGTACCTTGTAATGAACCATGTAACTGTAACATACCTTGTAAATGTAATGTAACTTGTAATGCACAGTGTAAATGTAATGTACTTTGTTGTAATGCACCTTGTAAATACAATGTGTCTTGTAATTCACAGTGCAAATATAATGTACTTTGTTGAAATGCACCTTGTAATATTAATGTACCATGTAATGCACCATGTAACTTTAATGTACCTTGTAAATGTAATGTACCTTCTACTGCACAGTATAAATGTAATGTACTTTGTTGTAATGCACCTTTTAAATATGTACCTTGTAAATGTAATATAATTTGTAAATGTAATGTACCTTGTAGATGTAATGTACCTTGTAATGAACCATGTAACTGTAACATACCTTGTAAATGTAATGTAACTTGTAATGCACAGTGTAAATGTAATGTACTTTGTTGTAATGCATCTTGTAAATATAATGTACCATGTAATGCACCATGTAACTGTAATGTACCTTGTAAATGCAATATACTTTGTTGTTATGCACCTTTTAAATATAATGCACCTTGTAATGCACCGTGTGAATGTAATGTACCTTGTAATGCACCTTGTAAATGTAACATAGCTTATAATGCACCATGTAACTGTAAGATACCTTGTAAAGGTAATGTATTTGTGTATGTAATGTAATGCACCTTGTAAATGTAATGCATATTGTAAATGTAATGTACCTTGTAATGCACCATGTAACTGTAACGTACTGTGTAAATGTAATGTACCTTGTAATGCACAGTGTAAATGTAATGTACTTTGTTGTAATGCACCTTGTAAATGTAATGTACCTTGTAGTGCACCATGTAACTATAACGTACCTTGTAAATGTAATGTAATATACCTTGTAATGCACAGTGTAAATGTAATGTACTTTGTTGTAATGCACCTTGTAAATGTAATGTACTTTGTTGTAATGCACCTTGTAAATGTAATGTACCTTGTAATGCACCTTGTACTGCACCTTGTAATTGTAATGTACTTTGTAATGCAACATGGAACTGTAACATACCTTGTGAATGTAATGTATTTATACATGTAATGTAAGGTACCTTGTAAATGTAATATACCTTGTACTGCACCTTGTAATTGTAATGTACCTTGTAATGCAATATGTAACTGTAACATACCTTGTAAATGAAATGTATTTGTACATGTAATGTAATGTCCTTGTAACAGTAATATACCTTGTAAATGTAATGTTTCTTGTGATGCGCAGTGTAAATGTAATGTACCATGTAAATGTAATGTACCTTGAAATGCACCATGTAAATTTAATGTACCTTGTAAATGTAATCTAATATTCCTATGTACCTTGTAAATATAATGTGCCTTGTAATGCACAGGTTAAATGTAATGTACTTTGTTGTAATGCACCTTGTAAATGTAATATACTTTGTAATGTACCTTGTAAATGTAATATACCTTGTAATGCACCATGTAACTTTAATGTACCTTGTATATTTTATGTACCTTGTAATGCACAGTGTAAGTGTAATGTACCTTGTAAATGTAACGTAAAGTACCTTCCAATGCACAGAGTAAATGTAATGTACTTTGTTGTAGTGCACCTTGTGAATATAATGTACCTTGTAATCCAGCTTGTAAATGTAACGTTCCTTGTAATGCACCATGTAACTGTAATGTACCTTGTAATGCACAGTGTAAATGTAATGTACCTCATAAATATATTGTACTCTGTTGTAATGCACACTGTAAATGTATTGTACCTTGTAATGAACCTTGCTACTGTAACATACCTTGTAAATGTAATGTAATGTAACTTATAATGCACAGTGTAAATGTAATGTACGTTGTAATGCATCCTGTAAATGTAATGTATCTTGAAATGCACAGTGTAAATGTAATGTATTTTGCTGTAATGCACCTTGCAAATGTAATGTACCTTGTATTGCACCTTGTAAATATAATATACCTTGTAATATACCTTGTGAATGCAATGTACCTTGTAATGTGCCTTGTAAATCTAATGCACATTGATGATCTAATCTATTTTGTACATTACCTTGTAATGTACCATGTAAATGTAATGTACCTTGTAAAGGTAATGTAATGTATCAAGTACCTTGTAAATATAATGTGTCTTGTAATGCACAGTCTAAATATAATGTAATTTGTTGTAATGCACCTTGTAAGAGCAATGTACCTTGTAAATGTAATGTATCTTGTAATGCACCGTGTAAATGTAATGCACCTCATAAATATATTGTACTCTTTTATAATGCACCTTGTGAATGTAATGTACCTTGTAAATGTAATGTACCTTATAGTACATCATGTAACTGTAACATACCTTGTAAATGTAATGTACCTTGTAATGCACAGTGTAAATGTAATGTACCTCATAAATATATTGTACTCTGTTGTAATGCACCTTGTAAATGTAATGTACCTTGTAATGCACACTGTAACTGGAACATACCTTGTAAATGTAATGTAATGTAACTTGTAATGCACAGTGTAAATGTAATGAACTTTGTTGTAATGCACCTTGTAAATGTAATGTACCTTGTAATGTACCATGTAACTGTAACATACCTTGTAAATGTAATGTAATTTACCTTCTAATGCACAGTGTAAACGTAATGCAGTTTGTTGTAATGCACCTTGTGAATGTAATGTACCTTGTAATGCAACTTGCGAATGTAATGTAACTTGTAATGCAAATTGTAAATGTAGTGTACCTTGTAATGCACCATGTAACTGTAACATACCTTGTAAATGTAATGTATTTGTACATGTAATGTAATGTACCTATGCACCTTGTAAATGTAATGTATCTTGTAAATATAATGCATCTTGTAATGTACCTTGAAAATGTAATGGGCCTTGTAGATGTACCTTGTAATGAACCATGTAACGTACCTTGTAAATGTAATGTAATGTAACTTGTAATACACAGTGTAAATGCAATGTACTTTGTTGTAATGTACCTTGCGAATGTAAGGTACCTTGCAATGCACCTTGTAAATGTAATATACCTTGTAATGCACCACGTAACTGTAACATATCTTGTAAATGTAATGTACCTTGTAATGCACAGTGTAAGTGTAATGTACCTCATAACTATATTGTACTGTGTTGTAATGCACCTTGTAAAAGTAATGCACCTTGTAAATGTAATGTATCATTTTAATGCACAGTGTAAATGCAGTGTGCTTTGTTGTAATGCTCCTTGTAAATGTAATGTACCTTGTAATATCCCTTATAAATGTAATGTAATGTAATGTATTTGCAATGCACCATGTAAGTGTAACGTACCTTGTAAATGTAATGAAATGCACCTATCTACCTTGTAAATCTAATGTACCTTGCAATGCACAATGTAAATGTAATGTACCTTGTATTGCACCTTGTGAATGTAATATACCATGTAATGCACCTTGTAAATGTAATGTATCTTGTAATGCACAGTGTAAATGTAATGTGCTTTGTTGTAATTCACCTTGTAAATGTAATGTACCTTGTAATTCACCTTGTAAATGTAATGTACCTAGTAATGTAATATATATATTGTAATATACCTTATAAATATAATGTAATGTATTTGTAATGCACCATGTAACTGTAACGCACCTTGTAAATGTAATGTAATGTACCTTGTAAATGTAATGTACCTTGTAATGCACCTTGTGCATGTAATGTACCTTGTAATGCACATTGTAAATGTAATGTACCATGTAATGTAGTGTACTTCCTAATGCAACTTCTTAATGTAATGTGCTTTGTCATGTAGCCTGTAAAGCACCATGTAAATGCAATCTATCTTGTAAATGTAATGTATTTGTAAATGTAATACAATGTACTTATTTACCTTGTAAATGTAATGTATTTGTAAATGTAATACAATGTACTTATTTACCTTGTAAATGTAACATACCCTGTAAATGTAATGTACATTGTAATGCATAGTGTAAATCTAATGTACCTTGTAAATGTATTGTACTTTGTTGTAATGCACCCTGTAAATATGATGAACCTTGCAATGCACCTTGTAAATGTAATATACATTATAATGCGCATTGTGAATGCAATGCACCTTGTAATGTGCCTTGCAAGTCTAATGCACAGTGTTAATCTAATCTATTTTGTAATGTACCTTGTAATATAGCATGTAAATGCAATGTACCTTGTAATGCACCATGTAAATGTAACGTACCTTGTAAATGTAATGTACCTATGTACCTTGTAAATATAACGTGTCTTGTAACGCACAGTGTAAATGTAATGTACTTTGTTGTAATGCACCTTGTAAATGTAATGTACCTTGTAATACACCATGTAACTGTAACATACCTTGCAAATGTATTGTACCTTGTAATGCACAGTGCAAGTGTAATGTACCTTGTAAATGTAATGTAAAGTACCTTCCAATGCACAGAGTAAATGTAATATACTTTGTTGTAATGCACCTTGTGAATGTAATGTACCTTGTAATGCACAATGTAACTGTAACGTACCTTGTAAATGTAATGTACTTTGTAATGCACAGTGTAAATGTAATGTACCTCATAAAAATGTTGTATTCTGTTGTAATGCACCTTGTAAATGCAATGTACCTTGTAATGCACTTTGTAACTGTAACATACCTTGTAAATGTAACGTAATGTAACTTGTAATGCATAGTGTAAATGTAATGTACTTTGTTGTAATGCATCTTGTAAATGTAATGTATCTTGTAATGCAACTTCTTAACGTAATGTGCTTTGTAATGTAGCCTGTAAAGCACCATGTAAATGTAATCTACCTTGTAAATGTAATGTATTTGTAAATGTAATACAATGTACTTATTTACCTTGTAAATGTAACATGCCCTGTAAATGTAATGCACTTTGTAATGCATGGTGTAAATGTAATATACCTTGTAAATGTATTGTACATTGTTGTAATGCACCTTGTAAATATGATGCACCTTGTAATGCACCTTGTAAATGTAATATACCTTGTAATTCCTGTTGTGAATGCAATGTACCTTGTAATGTGCCTTGTAAATCTAATGCACAGTGTTAATCTAATCTATTTTGTAATGTACCTTGTAATATACCATGTAAATGCAATGTACCTTGTAATGCACCATGTAAATGTAATGTACCTATGTACATTGTAAATATAATGTGTCTTGTAATGCACAGTGCAAATGTAATGTACTTTGTTGTAATGCACCTTGTAAGTGTAATGTACCTTGTAAATGTAATGTACCTTGTAATGCACCATGTAACTGGAACGTACCTTGTAAATTTATTGTACCTTGTAATGCACAGTGTAAGTGTAATGTACTTTGTAAATGTAATGTAAAGTACCTTCCAATGTACAGTCTAAATGTAATGTACTTTATTGTAATGCACCTTGTGAATGTAATGTACCTTGTAATGCACCATGTAACTGTAATGTACCTTGTAAATGTAATGCACTTTGTAATGCATAGTGTAAATATAATGTACCTCATAAATATATTGTACTCTGTTGTAATGCACCTTGTAAATGCAATGTATCTTTTAATGCACCTTGTAACTGTAACATACCTTGTAAATGTAATGTAATGTAACTTGTAATGCACAGTGTAAATGTAATGTTCTTTGATGTAATGCACCGTGTAAATGTAATGTACAGTTTAAAGGCTATGTACCTTGTAAATATAATGTACTTTGTTGTAATGCACATTGCAAATGTAATGTACCTTGTAAATCTAATGCACAGTGTTAATCTAATCTATTTTGTAATGTACCTTGTAATGTACCATGTAAATGTAATGTACCTTGCAACGCATCTTGTAAATTTTATGTACCTTGTAATGCACAGGGTAAATGTAATGTACCTTGTAATGTAACGTACCTTGTAAATGTAATGTGATGTACCTATGTACCTTGTAAATATAATGTGTCTTGTAATGCACATCTTAAATGTAATGTAATTTGTTTTAATGTGCCTTGTAAGTGTAATGTACCTTGTAAATGTAATGTACCTTGTAATGCACCTTGTAAATGTAATGTACCTTGTAATGCACTGTGTAACTGTAATGTACCTTGTAAATGTAATGTACCTTGTAATGCACAGTGTAAATGTAATGTACTTTGTTGTAATGCACCTTATAAATGTTATGTACCTTGTAATGCACCTTGTGAATATAATGTACCTTGTAATGCACCTTGTAATGCACCATGTAACTGTAACATACCTTGTAAATGTAATGTATTTGTACATGTAATGTACCTATGTACCTTGTAAATGTAATATACCTTGTAAATGTAATGTTTCTTGTAAAGCACCATGTAACTGTAATGTACCTTGTAAATGTAATGCACTTTGTAATGCATAGTGTAAATATAATGTACCTCATAAATATATTGTACTCTGTTGTAATGCACCTTGTAAATGCAATGTATCTTTTAATGCACCTTGTAACTGTAACATACCTTGTAAATGTAATGTAATGTAACTTGTAATGCACAGTGTAAATGTAATGTTCTTTGATGTAATGCACCGTGTAAATGTAATGTACAGTTTAAAGGCTATGTACCTTGTAAATATAATGTACTTTGTTGTAATGCACATTGCAAATGTAATGTACCTTGTAAATGCAATGTGCCTTGTAAATCTAATGCACAGTGTTAATCTAATCTATTTTGTAATGTACCTTGTAATGTACCATGTAAATGTAATGTACCTTGCAACACATCTTGTAAATTTTATGTACCTTGTAATGCACAGGGTAAATGTAATGTACCCTGTAATGTAACGTACCTTGTAAATGTAATGTGATGTACCTATGTACCTTGTAAATATAATGTGTCTTGTAATGCACATCTTAAATGTAATGTAATTTGTTTTAATGCGCCTTGTAAGTGTAATGTACCTTGTAAATGTAATGTACCTTGTAATGCACCTTGTAAATGTAATGTACCTTGTAATGCACTGTGTAACTGTAATGTACCTTGTAAATGTAATGTACCTTGTAATGCACAGTGTAAATGTAATGCACTTTGTTGTAATGCACCTTATAAATGTTATGTACCTTGTAATGCACCTTGTGAATATAATGTACCTTGTAATGCACCTTGTAATGCACCATGTAACTGTAACATACCTTGTAAATGTAATGTATTTGTACATGTAATGTACCTATGTACCTTGTAAATGTAATATACCTTGTAAATGTAATGTTTCTTGTAAAGCACAGTGTAAATGTAATGTACCTTGTAAAGAACCATGTAAATGTAATGTCCCTTGAAATGCACCATGTAAATGTAACTTACCTTGTAAATGTAATGTACCTTGTAATGTACAGTGTAAATGTAATGTACCTTGTAAATGTAACATATCTTGTAATGCACCTTGTAAATCTAATGCACTGTGTTAATCTAATCCATTTTGTAATGTACGTTGTAATGTACCTTGTAAATGTAATGTACGCTGTAATGCACCATGTAAATATAACGTACCTTGTAAGTGTAATGTAATGTACCTAGGTACCTTGTAAATATAATGTGTCTTGTAATGCTCAGTGTAAATGTAATGTACCTTGTTGTAATGCAATATGTAAGTGTAATGCACCATGTAACTGTAACATACCTTGCAAATGTATTGTACCTTGTAATGCACAGTGCAAGCGTAATGTACCTTGTAAATGTAATGTAAAGTACCTTCCAATGCACAGAGTAAATGTAATATACTTTGTTGTAATGCACCTTGTGAATGTAATGTACCTTGTAATGCACAATGTAACTGTAACGTACCTTGTAAATGTAATGTACTTTGTAATGCACAGTGTAAATGTAATGTACCTCATAAAAATGTTGTATTCTGTTGTAATGCACCTTGTAAATGCAATGTACCTTGTAATGCACTTTGTAACTGTAACATACCTTGTAAATGTAACGTAATGTAACTTGTAATGCATAGTGTAAATGTAGTACTTTGTTGTAATGCATCTTGTAAATGTAATGTATCTTGTAATGCAACTTCTTAACGTAATGTGCTTTGTAATGTAGCCTGTAAAGCACCATGTAAATGTAATCTACCTTGTAAATGTAATGTATTTGTAAATGTAATACAATGTACTTATTTACCTTGTAAATGTAACATGCCCTGTAAATGTAATGCACTTTGCAATGCATGGTGTAAATGTAATATACCTTGTAAATGTATTGTACGTTGTTGTAATGCACCTTGTAAATATGATGTACCTTGTAATGCACCTTGTAAATGTAATATACCTTGTAATTCCTGTTGTGAATGCAATGAACCTTGTAATGTGCCTTGTAAATCTAATGCACAGTGTTAATCTAATCTATTTTGTAATGTACCTTGTAATATACCATGTAAATGCAATGTACCTTGTAATGCACCATGTAAATGTAATGTACCTATGTACATTGTAAATATAATGTGTCTTGTAATGCACAGTGTAAATGTAATGTACTTTGTTGTAATGCACCTTGTAAGTGTAATGTACATGTAAATGTAATGTACCTTGTAATGCACCATGTAACTAGAACGTACCTTGTAAATTTATTGTACCTTGTAATGCACAGTGTAAGTGTAATGTACTTTGTAAATGTAATGTAAAGTACCTTCCAATGTACAGTCTAAATGTAATGTACTTTATTGTAATGCACCTTGTGAATGTAATGTACCTTGTAATGCACCATGTAACTGTAATGTACCTTGTAAATGTAATGCACTTTGTAATGCATAGTGTAAATATAATGTGCCTCATAAATATATTGTACTCTGTTGTAATGCACCTTGTAAATGCAATGTATCTTTTAATGCACCTTGTAACTGTAACATACCTTGTAAATGTAATGTAATGCAACTTGTAATGCACAGTGTAAATGTAATGTTCTTTGATGTAATGCACCGTGTAAATGTAATGTACAGTTTAAAGGCTATGTACCTTGTAAATATAATGTACTTTGTTGTAATTCACATTGCAAATGTAATGTACCTTGTAATGCACCTTGTAAATGCAATGTGCCTTGTAAATCTAATGCACAGTGTTAATCTAATCTATTTTGTAATGTACCTTGTAATGTACCATGTAAATGCAATGTACCTTGCAATGCATCTTGTAAATTTTATGTACCTTGTAATGCACAGGGTAAATGTAATGTACCTTGTAATGTAACGTACCTTGTAAATGTAATGTGATGTACCTTGTAAATATAATGTGTCTTGTAATGCACATCTTAAATGTAATGTAATTTGTTTTAATGCACCTTGTAAGTGTAATGTACCTTGTAAATGTAATGTACCTTGTAATGCACCTTGTAAATGTAATGTACCTTGTAATGCACTGTGTAACTGTAATGTACCTTGTAAATGTAATGTACCTTGTAATGCACAGTGTAAATGTAATGTACTTTGTTGTAATGCACCTTATAAATGTTATGTACCTTGTAATGCACCTTGTGAATATAATGTACCTTGTAATGCACCATGTAACTGTAACATACCTTGTAAATGCAATGTATTTGCACATGTAATGTACCTATGTACCTTGTAAATGTAATATACCTTGTAAATGTAATGTTTCTTGTAAAGCACAGTGTAAATGTAATGTACCTTGTAAAGAACCATGTAAATGTAATGTCCCTTGAAATGCACCATGTAAATGTAACTTACCTTGTAAATGTAATGTACCTTGTAATGTACAGTGTAAATGTAATGTACCTTGTAAATGTAACATATCTTGTAATGCACCTTGTAAATCTAATGCACTGTGTTAATCTAATCCATTTTGTAATGTACGTTGTAATGTACCTTGTAAATGTAATGTATGCTGTAATGCACCATGTAAATATAACGTACCTTGTAAGTGTAATGTAATGTACCTAGGTACCTTGTAAATATAATGTGTCTTGTAATGCTCAGTGTAAATGTAATGTACCTTGTTGTAATGCAATATGTAAGTGTAATGCACCATGTAACTGTAACGTACCTTATAAATTTAATGTACCTTGTAATATACCTTGTAAATGTAATGTAAAGTACCTTCCAATGCACAGTGTAAATGTAATTTACTTTGTTGTAATGCACCTTGTGAATGTAATGTACCTTGTAATGCACCTTGTAAATGTAATGTACCTTGTAATGCACCATGTAACTGTAATGTACCTTGTAATGCAAAGTGTAAATGTAACGTACCTCATAAATATATTGTACTCTGTTGTAATGCACCTTGTAAATGTAATGCACCTTGTAACTGTGACATACCTTGTAAATGTAATGTACTTTGTTGTAATGCATCCTGTAAATGTAATGTATCTTGTAATGTACAGTGTAAATGTAATATACTTTGTTGTAATGCACCTTGTAAATGTAATGTACCTTGTAATGCACAGTTTAAAGGTTATGTACCTTGTAAATATAACCTACCTTGTTGTAATGCACCTTGTAAATGTAATGTACCTTGTAATACACCTTCTAAATACAATGTACCCTGTAAATCTAATGCACAGTGTTAATCTAATCTATTTTGTAATGTACCTTGTAATGTACCATGTAAATGTAATGTACTATATCAATGTAATGTGCCTTGTAATGCACCATGTAAATATAACGTACCTTATAAATGTAATGTAATGTACCTATGTACCTTGTAAATATAACGTGTCTTGTAATGCATAGTGTAAATGTAATGTAATTTGTTGTAATGCACCTTGTAAGTATAATGTACCTTGTAACTGTAATGTATCTTGTAATGCACCTTATAATGCACCATGTAACTGTAACGTACCTTGTAAATGTAATGTACCGTGTAATGCACAGTGTAAATGTACTGTACCTCATAAATATATTTTACTCTGTTGTAATGCACCTTGTGAAGGTAATGTACCTTGTAATGCACCTTGTACATGTAATGTACCTTGTAATGCACCATGTAACTGTAACGTAACTTGTAAATGTAATGTACCTTGTAATGCATAGTGTAAATGTAATGTACCTTGTAATTCACCTTGAAACTGGAACTTACCTTGTAAATGTAATGTAATGTAACTTGTAATGCACAGTGTAAATGTAATGTACTTTGTTGTACTGCACCTTGTAAATGTAATGTACCTTGTGATTGTAATGTACGTTTTACTGCACAATGTAACTGTAACTTACCTTGTAAATGTAATGTAATGTACCTTGTAATGCACAGTGTAAATGTCATGTACTTTGTTGTAAAGCACCTTGTAAATGTAATGTACATTGTAATGCACCTTGTGAATGTAATGTACCTTGTAATGCACCTTGTAATTGCAATGTACCTTGAAATGCACCACGTAACTGTAACATACCTTACAAATGTAATGTATTTGTACATGTAATGTAATGTACTTATGCACCTTGTAAATTTAATATACCTCGTAAATGTAACGTACCTTATGTACCATGCAAGTGTAATGTACCTTGAAATGCACCATGTAAATGTAATGTACCTTGTAAATATAATGTAATATACCTATGTACCTTGTAAATCTAATGTATATTTTAATGCACACTGTAAATGTACTGTACTTGTAATGTACCTTGTAATGCACAAAGTAACTGTAATATACCTTGTAAATGTAATGTTAACTTGTAATGCACCTTGTAAATGTAATGTACCTTGTTAATGTAAAGTAACATGCAATGTATGTACCTTGTAAATATAATTTAATGTACCTTGTAATGCACCATGTAACTGTAACTTACCTTGTAAATGTCATGTGATGTACCTTTTAATACACAGTGTAAATGTAATGTACTTTGTTGTAATGCACCTTGTAAATGTAATGTATCTTGTAATCCACCTTGTGAATGTAATGTATCTTGTAATCCACCTTGTGAATGTAATGTACCTTCAACTGCACTTTGTAAATGTAATGTACCTTGTAATACACTATGTAACTGTAACATACCTTGCAAATGTAATGTATTTGTAGATGTAATGTAATGTACCTATGTACCTTGTAAAAGTAATATACCTTGTAAAAGTAATGTATCTCATAATGCACAGTATAAATCTAATATACCTTGTAATGCACAGTGTAAATGTAATGGACTTTGTTGTACTGCACCTTGTAAATGTAATGTACCTTGTAATGCACCATGTAACTGTAACGTACTGTGTAAATGTAATGTACCTTGTAATGCACAGTGTAAATGTAATGTACTTTGTTGTAATGCACCTTGTAAATGTAATGTACCTTGTAGTGCACCATGTAACTATAACGTACCTTGTAAATGTAATGTAATATACCTTGTAATGCACAGTGTAAATGTAATGTACTTTGTTGTAATGCACCTTGTAAATGTAATGTACTTTGTTGTAATGCACCTTGTGAATGTAATCTACCTTGTAATGCACCATGTAACTGTAACATACCTTGTAAATGTAATGTATTTGTAGATGTAATGTAATGTACCTATGTAACTTGTAAATGTAATGTACCTTGTAATGCACCTTGTAAATGTAATGTATATTGTAATGCACAGTGTAAATGCAATGTGCTTTGTTGTAATGCACCTTGTAAATGTAATGTTTCTTGTAATGCACCCTGTAAATGTAATGTACCTTGCAAATGTAATGTACCTATGTACCTTGTAAGTATAATGGTATCTTGTAAAGCACAGTGTAAATGTAATGTACTTTGTTGTAATGCACCTTGTAATTGTAAAGTACTTTGTAATGAACCTATGAACCTATAATGTACCTTGTAATGCACCTTGTGAATGCAATGTATAAATGTAATGCACCTTGTAAATGTAATGCACTTTGTTGTAATGCACCTTGTTGTAATGCACCTTGTAAATGTAATGTACCTTGTGATGTACCTTGTAAATGTAATTTACCTTGTAATGCACCTTGTGAATGCAATGCACCTTCTAATGCACCTTGTAAATGTGATGTATTTGTTGTAATGCACCTTGTAAATGTAATGTACCTTGTAAATGTTAATGTACCTTGTAATGCACCATGTAAATGTAACGCACCTTGTAAATATAATGTGTTTGTAAATGTAATGTATCTTGTAATGCACAGTGGAAATGTAATGTACTTTGTAATGCACCATGTAAATGTAATATACCTTGCAAATGTAATGTATCTATGTATTTTGTAAAATGTAATGTATATTGTAATGCACAGTGTAAATATCATGTACTTTGTTGTAATGCACCTTATTAATGTAATGTACCTTGTAATGTACCTTGTAAATGAAGTGCACCTTGTAATGTACAGTATAAATATAATGTACTTTGTTGTAATGCACCTTTTAAATTTAATGTACCTTGTAATTGTAATTGTAATGAACTTTGATGTGATGTACCTTGTAAATGTATTGCACCTTATAATGCACAGTATAAATGCAATGTACCTTCTAATGTACCTTGTAAATGTATTGCACCTTATAATGCACAGTATAAATGCAATGTACCTTGTAAATGTAATGTACTTTGTTGTAATGCACCTTGTAAATGTACTGTACCTGTAAATGTAACGTACCTTGTAATGCACCTTGTGAATGTAATGTACCTTCTAATGTACCTTGTAAATGTAATGTATTTGTTGTAATGCACTTTGCAAATGTAATGTACCTTGTAATGCACCATATAAATGTAACGTACCTTGTAAATATAATGTGTTTGTAAATGTAATGTATCGTGTAATGCACAGTATAAATGTAATGTAATGTACCTTGTAATGCACAATGTAAATGTAACATCATTGTAAATGTAGTATATCTATGTATCTTGTAAATGTAATGTATCTTGTAATGCACAGTGTAAATGTAATGTACTTTGTTGTAATGCACCTTATTAATGTAACATACCTTGTAAATGTAATGTACGTTCTTGTAATGTACCCTGTAATGTACTTTGTTGTAATGCACCTTGCAAATGTAATGTACTTTGTAATGTAGCCTGTAAATATAATGCACATTGTAATGCACCTTGTGAATGCAATGTACCTTTTAATGTACCTTGTAAATGAAATACACCTTGTAATGCACAGTATAAATGTAATGTACCTTGTAAATGTAATGTACTTTGTTGTAATGCACCTTTTAAATGTAATGTACCTTGTAATGCATCTTGTGAATGCATTGTATCTTTTACTTTACCTTGTAAATGTAATGTACCTTGTAAAGCACAGTATAAATCTAACATCCTTGTAAATATGTTATTTGTAATGCACCTTGTAAATGTAATGTACCTATGTACCTTGTAAATTTAATGTACCTTGTAATGCACAGTGTAAATGTAAGGTACCTTGTAAATGTAATGTACTTTGTTGTAAGGTACCTTGTAATGTAACTTGTAAATGTAATGTAATGTACCTTGTAAAGCACCATGTAAATCTAATGTACCTTGTAAATGTAATGTATTTGTAAATGTAATATAATTTACCTATGTACCTTGTAAATGTAATGTACCTTTTAAATGTAATATACCTTGTAATGCACAGTGTAAATGTAATGTACCTTGTAAATGTATTGTACATTGTTGTAATGCTCCTTGTAAATGTAATGTACCTTGTAATGTACCTTGTAATGCACCTTGTGAATGCAATGTACCTTGGAATGCACCTTGTGAATGCAATGTACCTTTTAATGTACCTTGTAATTGTAATGTAATGTACCTTGCAATGCACCATGTAAATGTAACATACCTTGTAAATGTAATGTTCCTTGTAAATGTAATGTACCTTGTAATGCACAAAGTAAATGTAATGTACTTGTAAATGTAGTGTACTTGTAAATGTAGTGTACTTTGTTGTAATGCACCTTGTAAATGTAATGTACTTTCTAATGTACCTTGTAAATGTAATGTACATTGTAATGCACCTTGTGAATGCAATGTACCTTGTAAATGTAATGTACCTTTTTAATGCACAATGTAAATGTAGCGTACCTTGTAAATGTAATGTAATGTACCTATGTACCTTGCAAATGTAATGTACCCTGTAATGGACAGTGTAAATGTAATATATCTTGTAAATATAATGTACCTTGTAATGTACCTTGTAAATGTAATGTATCTTGTAAGTGTAAATATAATGTACCTTGTAAATGTAATGTACCATATAATGCACCATGTAACTGTAATGTACCATGTAAATGTAATGTATTTATACATGCAACATAATGTGCCTATGTACCTTTTAAATGTAATGTACCTTGTAATGCACATATAAATGTAATGCACCTTGTAAATGTATCGTACTTTGTTCTAATGCACTTTGTAAATGTAATGAACCTTGTAATGCACCTTGTAATGCAGTGTGCCTTGTAATGTACCTTGTAAATGTAATGTAATGTACCTTGTAATGCACCATGTAACTGTAACGTACCTTCTAGATGTAATGTAATGTAACAATGTACCTTGTAAGGCACAGTGTAAATGCAATGTACTTTGTTATAATGCACTTTGTAAATGTAATGTACCTTGTAATGCGCCATGTAACTCTAACGTACCTTGTAAATGTAATGTATTTGTACATGTAATGTAATGTAGCTATGTATTTGCAAATGTAATGTACCTTGTAAATGTAATGTATCTTGTTATGCACAGTGTAAATCTAATGTACCTTGTAAATATAATGTACCTTGTAATGCACCTTGTAAATGTAATATATCTTGTAATGCACCTTGTAAGTGCGATGTACCTCGTAATGTAACTTGTAAATGTAATGTACCTTGTTAATGTAAAGTGTGGGTCTATATTAGATCAGCAAATGCTTAAAAAAAGCGAACGCTGATTGATCGAACTTATGTAAGCGAAAGCTTACAATATCAAAGCAACAGAAACCCACATTTTTTCCAAGGGAAAGAATTTGGTTGTCCGTTTCTATTACTATTTTCAGTGCTGTGGTGGAAAGTTACAGGTTGGGTTCAGGTAATTGTGCGATTTGTGTGGATGCGAGTGTTAGGGCGGGTTAGGTGAGTTAGGGTTAGGGCGCGGGTTAGGTATGTGTGCAGTTGTGTGGACATGAGGGTTAGGGTGGGTTAGGTGAGTTAGGGTTAGGGAGCAGGTGAAGTGAGTGTGCGATAGTGACAGACCTTAGGGTTAGGGTTTGGGTTAAGGTAAGTGGGTGGTTAGTGGTGTGTGTATAGTTTAGTGTAGGGTTAGGTATCAGAGTTTATGTGTATGTGTGTGAATTGCTGATTGTTTGGTGTGCTTGTGTTGTGTGTATTTGTTTTGGATTAGCGATTTTTTTCCCCGAGGAAAAAAAATCGCTGTTCCGATAGTCCCAGATTGTAAGCTTTTGCTTACATAAGTTCGGTCAATCAACGTTCACTTTTTTAAGCATTCTCTGATCTAATATAGACCCTAATGTGTTTTGTAATGTACCTTATAAATGTAAAGTACCTTGTTAATGTAATATGCTTTGTAATGTACCTTGTAAATGTAGTGTACCTTGTAAATGTAATGTCCCATGTAATGTACCTTGTAATGTACCATGTAAGTGCAATGTATCTTGTTAATGTAATGTTCTTTGTAATGTACCTTGTAATGCACCTTGTAAATGTAATGTACCTTGTAATGCACCTTGTAAATGTAATGTACCTTGTGAATGGAATATACCTTGTAATGCACCTTGTAAATGTAATGTAACTTGCAATGCACCTTTTAAATGTAATGTACCTTGTAATGTACCTTGTAAATATAGATTAATGTAATGTACCTTGTAAATGTAATGTGCTTTGTAATGTACCTTGTGACGCACCATATAAATGTAACGTACCTTGTAAATGTAATGTATTTGTAAATGTAATGTAATATACCTATGTACCTTGTAAATGTAATGCACCTTGTAATACACAGTGTAGTTGTAATGTACCTTGTAATGAACCTTGTAAATGTAATGTGCCTTGTAAATGTAATGTGCCTTGGATTGCACCTTGTAAATGTAATGCACCTTGTAAATATAATTTATTTATTTTATTTATTTGTTTACTGGGAAGTTCTGACTGGACACATATCCTTTTTCATCAGAGACTCCAGGAGAAAACCTCCACAGAAAGAAATAGAGAAAAAAAACAGAGTACATGATGAACAATGAAATCCAAATAGTAGTGACAGTAAAACAATCCCACACATCTAAAATTTACAAGTTACAAGCAGAACTATAGATAACATAATAGCCAGTGATGCAATATATAGCATTTAGTATACAAATAAAAAATGACATATAGTAGTTGTTGGTAGAACTCCAGCTGGGAGTTAGATGCAGTAAGGCAGATTAGTAATACATTCATTGAGCTGAAACAGATTAACATATGATCTGAAACAGTATATAAAGTAGAATGTTAATCCAGATGGCGGGAAGAGCTGGGAAGAGTTAAGGGGTTAGTCTGGATGAAGGTAGGGGTAGAGAGGTGACAGGGAGAATGTAGAATGTGGTGTTTTTAGTGGGACAGGAGTGAGGAAGTTGATGAAGAAAGATCGAGTAGTAATGGGGAGGGAGGAGGTAAAGGAGTGGCTGTGGAGAAGAGATAGCAATGTTTCTACAGTGGAAGGCAGGGTTGGTTACAGGAGTGCAGAAATGTAAGCAGGGGAAACCGTAGGTGGGAAGTGTTTTGTCGGGATGCATGCATTGACATAACCAGTGTTCTATGAGGTGGGTTTTAGAGCAGTTTTGTATAGAGTGCCTGATGTAAGTATGGTTATGGAGGGGGGGGAGGTGTTTCATAACCTGGCAATTTTGCAGGAGAAAATAGCTTCTCCAGCAGAGTTTGGGTTTGGTTGCAAGAATTTTTTTGTTGCTGGAGAGTAGAGGTCTGGTAGGGCTGGTGAAGATTCTTTAGGGATGGTACTTTGAGAGGATGGTTTACAATCTTGTGGGCTAGAGTGAGTTGATTTAGGTGTAGAAGTTGAAGCAGTTTGAGCTAGTCAAGTTCTCTAAGTGAGATACAGTGGTGGCTTTGATAGGATGCTCCAGTGGCGAATTTAGCAATTTTATTGTAACAAGCCTCAAGCTAGGTCTGAGGTTGATAAGTATAGGAGAGACATAAAGAAGAGAGGAGATATGGTAGGAATTGGCCACAGAAATTCTGGCAGTTAATGTGAGGAAATGTTTGTTTCTATAAAGGGCTCCTAGTTTTTAGTGCACTTTTTTATGGTTAGTGAAATGTGAATACTGAATCTAAGATGACTGTCAATTGCAATACCAAGGAGTTTGGTGTGTCCTGTTGGGGAGATGATGGTATTGTCATTGGCTAGGATATTGAAGTAAGGGTCGGGAAGGTTAAATTTTGTGGGTTGAAAGATGAGGAGTTTGGTCTTGTTAGAGTTGAGTATTAGCTGGGCATCAGATAGCCAGGTTTCCATTGAGAAAAAGGCTTCTTGGGTGATCTTATGAAGTTCTAGTACTGCAGGGGCAGAGCAGATGAGCGTGGAGTCATCTGCATACTCTATGAGGGAGGCCTGCTTGGTGGCTGTGAAGAGATTATTGGTGAAGAGAGAGAATAGTAATGGTCCAAGGATGGATCCCTGGGAAACACAGAGTGTGACAGGAAGTCAAGGAGATAGATCATTAAGCCAGATAACAGACTGTTGGCGGTCAGTTACGTAGCTGTTAAACCAGTCTGCAGCTGATTAGGAAAAGGATAGGTTAGTGAGAATGGAAATTAGTTGTTTGTGAGAGACCATGTCAAAAGCCTTGGATAGATCTAGAAAAGTGGCAGAGGAGTAAAAGACATTATTTTTGTGTTGAAGGATAGTGTTAGTGAAAGATAGTAAGGTGGAGGTAGTGTTGTGGAATGGTCTGAAGCCATGTTGGTTGCTGGACAGGAGGTTACTTGTTAGGAGGGAGTCCTTGACTTGGGTGTGGATGCATCTCTCAAGTATCTTGAAGAGAGGGGAGAGAATGGCTATAGGACAGTAGTTGGAGAGTTCAGTGGAGGAGCCACCTTTATGTAGGAGAATTATGTGGGACATTTCCCATAGTGTAGGGACATAGCATTTGGTTAATGATCCATTAATCAAGATGGAGACTGGGTAGGGTAGGGTAGGGCTTCGGCTGCTATTTTTAGGTATTCACAGGGGAGATTGTCAGTGGCTAGTTTGGTAGGTTTAAGGTTTAGTATAATTTTTTTGATGTAAGAAGTAGGTATTGGAGTAAATGAAAAAATGGTGGGCAGAGTATTTGGTGTTGGTGAGGGGAGGGTGGAGAGGGGGTTGTGTTGACTGGCCAAAGCTGGCCAAAGCTAATATGGTTTCAGTGAAGTGTTTGTTGAATGCGGTGGCAATATTGTTGGAGGAGGAGAATGGAGTTAATGGTGGACCAGAACTGCCTGGGGTTGTGATGGGAAGAGTTTAGGGCAGATTGATAGTATTTTGTTTTATCTTCTTTTATTTGCTTTTTCACCTTATTTCCCCATTCTAGAAATGACTGTCTAGAGGAGGGGGATTTTTGTGAAGTGCCAGTGCTCCCAGGCTTTGTCCCTGTATTTCATTAGTGAGTTGATGCTTTTTTGTAGCCAGGGCGGTGTATTGTGCCTTAACCCTGGCATTTCTTATGGGGGCATGTGAATTTAGGATGTTTATGAAGGTACTATTGAAGAACTATACTGATTCATCCAGATTGAGGAATTTTAGTGGTCACCAGTTACATGTTTGAAGTGATGAGGTAAAGGTGAGAGGGTTATAGTTTTTCTTGTTACGTATTTGTTGATAGATAATGGGTTTAGTATTATTAAAGTGGTGTTTTAGAAGGAAAGGTGGGGTATGGTCACTGAGGCTGTCTGGTAGACAAACAGCTAGGTATAACTGAGGGGATTTATTGACTAATATCCAATCGAGAGTTGACTGTTAGAGCTTTTATTTATAAAGGTGGGTGACTGTATAAGTTGAGAGAAACCATGACGGTTTAGGTGGTGGGATTGTTGGTTGTTGTTACAGGGTAGCCAGTTTATATTAAAATCACCGAAAATTAAGGTTTCTTGTGGAAGGGAATGGCTAGTCCAACTGAGGAGATTTTCAAGGGGTGAAGTTTTTTGGCCAGGTGGGAAGTAGCATCCAATGATGTTGTTTGTTTTATTTTCATTCAGTCTGAGGTTAGCTTATAGGATTTCTTCATTACCAATTTGTGGGGCTGATTTGTTGAGGAGTTGAACATTTAGGTGGTGTTTGAACATTAGGGCAACACCACCACATTTCTTAGATAGCCTATCCATAAGAAGTATGTTATAACCTGTAGGTAGTATTTCCTCACTTTTAATGTGAGGTTTGAGCCAGGTTTCAGTTAGAATGAGTATGTCTGGGGAGTAAAAAGCTATGTTGGCGTGTAGGACATGGGTTTTATTGGTTATGCTTCTGATATTTAGACTTAGTAAGAGGAGGTCTGATGGTTTTCTGTTGGCTGTTAGTTGTGAGATGGTGCAGTTTTTTGGTAGGTTATAAGGTATGGGATTGGAAATGTTTGGGCTGGGGTTAGGATGGATGTCACCACTGAGGGCTATTTTAGATAGGGCTGTATACATAAGTTTTTTAAGTATGTTAGTTTGTCGTATTTCAGCGAGAATTTTTGTTTGTAAATAGATGTGACTGATAGTCTTTTGGGCATAATGGGATAGTGATTGTTTTTGGTATTGATGTTTGTAGGAAGAGGGTGGGTGGAATATGGTGGTGAGAGTAGTGGTGCAGTGAAAGTGGTTGGGTGGATGTATTATGATGACCTGGTAGGCAGTAAGGTGTGCAAGAAGAGTGTATGTTAGGAGTGTTAGTATGCTTTGAAGTAACATAGTTGTATGGGTGAGAGAAAAACTAGGTGGGGATTGGTGGTGGAAGAAGTAGAAGTAAGAGTAGATGGGTTGGTTAACTGTTTTTATGGGGCTAGGTGGGTAGAAGTTACAGAAGTGTTGTGATTGGTGCTTGTGTGGGTGGGAGGGGTTTCTGGATAGAATAAATATAGAAGTAGTGGGGACGGGTGAGAATTGGGGCCAAGGTAGGTGAGCGGAGTGAGTGGTAGTGAATGGAGCGGGTAGACCTTAGTTCTTGGCCTGCAAAGGTGCCCCTAAGGAAACAATCAGTTGTACGAGCTAGCAGGACAAGGGACAGCTACAGGTAAGAGGGAAATATTGTATCAAATGAAAGCTTGGACCAACTGCTTGAAAGCAGTTCCCCAGTAGAAGGCAGGCCCAGTACAAGTATAGTAATTAAACCAGGAAAGGAAAGTAATTGTTGGTGGCTGAGACACTAGTTAGCTATAGGGTCATTATCAGCTGAGAAGCTGTTATGGCAAACCAAATGTACAGGCTAGGGGAAAGTGGGAGGAAGGACTTCATAAAAATAAGAGATGCAAGGGGAAAGACTGGGATACCAGCGTCAAACTAGTGATGTGCTTCAGGTAAGCAATATCAAATAGCAACAATAACAAAAGTACATAGTAGTAAAATAATAAAATGTGCTTTGTAATGTACCTTGTAATGCACCATGTGAATGTAACGTACCTTGTATATGTAATGTATTTGTACATGTAATGTAATGTAATGTACCTATGTACCTTGTAAATGTAACATACCTTGTAACGCATAGTGTAAATATAATCTACCTTGTAAATGTAATGTACATTGTTGTAATGCACCTTATAAATGTAATGTACCTTGTAAATGTAATGTACTTTGTTGTAATGCACCTTGTAAATGTAATGTACCTTGTAATGCACCTTGTAAATGTAATGTACATTGTAAATGCAATGTAATGTGCTTTGTAATGCACCATGTATATGTAACATACCTTGTAAATCACAAAAAAATGCAACAGCTGGCTGGAGGACTGATACTTTAATTAAGATAAAATCCCAAAAATAAAGTATGAAAAAGTATAAAAAGATGAGTGCTTTCACATCAGTAGACGGTGCTTCTTCAGGTCTAAAAAACATCAAACCAAGTGTGCATAAATACATCAAATCACCAATCATTGTTTTAATGACCTTAACGTAAGCACAGGTTTTAAAGGGATAGAGTCATTTAACCCTTTTCCTTTTGTGCAGCAAGTCTGAGAATCCATTTAGTTTCTAGACCCTCAGCTAGAACACTATCTGTAACAAAAAGCTTCTCAATAATCATTCATTCAAAATTGTGTCCAGCCCCTTCCTTAGCAACATGCTTGGCTAAGGCATTCTTCATATCTTGCCTATTAATATTATAAAGATGTTCCCTGATTCATTCTCTAAGACATCTATTCATTTTTTCCTACAAAATAACAACTACAGGTTTGACAAATAGCAAGGTATACTAAATTTTGTGTGCTGCAATTTGCAAATAAATCAAATTCAACACACACAGTATTTCCAGATGCATTAAGAGCACACAGAAGCCACAGTCAGTCTGGGGCTGGTTTCTCCCTTTTTCTCCAGATCCCCAATAAGACTACCCACTGGCACAGCTATAGAGTTGAGATCTCAGCTAAATGGCCAAGCCATGACCTCCAGCACCCTCTCTGTCCAACCAGTGCTTTGAGTCCCTGCCCAAGTAGCTGACACACACACTCTTTGAGGTTTGATTTACACACACACACACACACACACACACACACACACACACACACACACACACACACACACACACACACACACACACATATACCTGGGAAAGGCTGGCACATGTTGACCAGCTATGCCCCCTTTCCTTTTGCCCAGCCTATAAGGTAGTTATCACTGCCACCAGCCAACTCTTTATCAGCTACTTTAAGGCCCTTAACAAAGAGTGTCCAATCTTACTGTGTAATATTAATATTAATACAAATGGTAGTTTGACCAAGAGCAAGGCTATTAGGACTGGCCCACACAGTGTCACCAAATAAATATGCAAATACTCTCAAAACTTAAATATCCCTAGACAAATCAGCCACAATGAAACGTTTAAATATATTTAATAATAAATAATAAAAGAACAAGAAAATACTCAGTATATATTCACAGTGACATCAGAGTTCAAAATCACAGGAATACTGTGTGTGTGTGTGTACCTGTCATCCTCCCAGTGTATGTCCCCACTGGTGCCAGTGGTGAGGATTGAGACTCCTTGATTACTGGTCCAGTGGTGGGGTGTCACAAATGTAATGTACCTTGTAATACACCTTGTAAATGTAATGCACCTTACAAATGTCTAATGTACCTTGTAATGAACTTTGTAAATGTAATGCACCTTGTAATGTACGTTATAAATGTAATGCACCTTAGCACAAGAACAAGTGGCCTGGCCTGGCCTAGGACCAAATCTGGGTTAACAGTGTATCGTACTATGACTCTTCATGCATTTTATTTATTTATATTTGTTAACCAGGGTGGAACACTGATTCACATTGACCTTTTTACGTACTTAGCCAGGGGCAATATCTTATCAAGTAAATAGTGCAGCATCTCACGGTAGACAACTAGAAGCCGAGGGAATCATACACTTGACTAAAGTGAGTAGATCATTAATAGTTCATAGCTTTAATCATCTGTGTTAACTGCCAAACCAAAGTTATGATTTGTGTGCACTTGTTTTGGGTTTACTTGCACCATATCCTGAATAATACAATGAACCACATCTTCTACCATTACCCAGATTTTAATTTCAGTCTCTATGATTTACCTTTTATAGCAGAGTTAATAGTAATTATGTTCTCCCTGACTGCAATGCCATTCCTGTTCATTCTAGATAACAGTAGGTATTGGTAGCACCAACATGGAACTGATTATTACAGGTTACATTGAAAACATAGGGCATAATCGGACCACAGAGATCTAATGGCTTACCACAAAGTTACAACCCTTGTATTTCAATACCTGTTCTTTGGTGAGTAAAGTTTGAATGATGATAGAAGGTTTCAGTTAAAAGATGGTTGGTGAATTTTCTTTGGGGAAACACTTGGACATTCTTAAAATGTGCTGTTTGAACCACTGTAATGTAAATGATATAATTTCAGAAATATAACTGACTGGTGAGGTTTTCTTGTAGTAACAGAGTGATCCCTGTGCTTTATCAAAAGAGCTAAGAGAATATTTATAGTTCAGCACCCTGCACATTGGATACTTACTAAATGCAACTTGCCATCCTTCAGCTCTCTGGTTAGCGTGGTCTCCTTTCCATCCCACTTCTGAACATGAACAAGCTTACTGTCTATTATCTTAACGATGGACTGCAAATCAAATTACAAAACACTGTTATCACAGTGCTTTTTCCAAGGCACTTTGTACTGTGATTTCAAATACAAAGAAACATGAGAACATTACATCAAAGTCTGAAAATTTGACTGTACAATAATAAAGAAATACATAGGACTAAATATATTAAAACTTCAGACACTGGCTTAATTAAAACAGAATTAACTGCAAGCAAAATAGAAGTGATTTATTAAATATTAAAAAACAAAGTGCACATACATCTCTCTAATATTGCAGGATGGAATGGTAAATTAAAAAATATGACAAGGGGTTAACTTGAAATGTCCAGTGTCAGGAACAAGTACACAGGGTTTCTGTACAGGAGTTGTGAATTCAGTACTTCAATGAATATGCCTTTATGTACAGGATTTGCCAGACCTCAAGTGCACCTGTGTGCTACAGTACTTAAAATCATGTCTTGACCTATTCCCTGTATCCTCCCATCAGAGACACCAAACCTGTCTAACCACTCAAATATTTTGTAACATGGTTATATGTGGTCTAAACTGGTATGCACTTGATGTCCTGAGACTTGTGACTGAAGTGTGTGACAGGAATTAAAAAGCAGAACAAAAACCAAGGTCAGTCAGGAAGCTTTTGTTCTTTTGAGTCAATTTGTTTCTTAATCTTACATTTTTTATTTCTCACCTGACCTATATGTCCAGGCCAACTACATTGTCAGAGTGTCAAGACAACTAGTTACCTCTTTGGTTGAAAGAGGCTCTTATTAATTTATTTTCTTTGCATTTTATATACTTTTCTTAAACATGTTTCTATTCCTTATTAATTTCTTAACCGATTAAAGTACCAGAAGGCACGAGAATGACCATTTTCAAGGGTAACCCACATGCACTGGCAATTAGTTACTTCTAAAGTCATTCAACATGCCAACTGGTATTAGAGAAATCAAATTCCAGACTTCAGAAGGCTATTAAGCAAAGAGTGATTGCTGACTGCATCTCTTTAAATTTTGCTTGCTAAAAGAAAGTTGTCAGCATTAGAAACAATTTGTTTTGTGCCTTCATCTCTCTCAAGGCATTTGAAAGGAAAAAGTTATTTATTTATATATTAAGATAGAACCAAACACCCTAATACTGGGTGATTTTAACTACCCTGCCATTAACTGGGAAAACTACTCATGTCCCAACACCTTTGCGCAACGGTTCTTGGAATTCATAAATTCTAATGCCCTGGATCAACTAATCCATAGTCCCACCAGGGGATCCAATATCCTAGACCTGGTCATTACCAACATGGGAAATCAATGCTCCATACCTATGGTCTCCCCCTCGTTAGTGAGGTCTGACCATAAGCTAATCACCCTTAACATCCACATCCCACCCCCACCTCCCAGTAAAGAAACCACCATAAAAAACTTCTCCAAAGCCAACTTCATGCTACTCAAGTCAGAAGTGACAAACTTCATAACACCCATGCAGACGGGAACTGAAAGTTCAACTGCTGAATCCTACACTAAGGCACTGTATGAGCACATCCACTCATGCATGAATCGTGCCATCCAAAATAGAACCAAAATGCTCTCATCCAAAAAAGGAAGCCAATCTGGTGGTCCCCTGCCATAAACAAACTTTACAACAAAAGGAAGAAACTTTTGCAGAAAAGAGGAAAATCCCAGGATGCAAAAACTCCCTTACTGGCCTCAGTAAGAAACTGAGATGCCTCATAAAATCCTCCAAAGCTAGTTACGAAAATAAAATTGCCAAAGATTCCAAAGACAACCACAAAGCATTCTATAACTATGTCAAGAATCTAAATGGCAATGCTCAGATCTGCGCTGAGCTAAAACAGAATGGCATTAAATATACTGATCCAAAGGATATTGCCAATATCCTGGCAGATCGATTCAGTGCCAACTTCACCCCCTCTCACCCCTAAATGGCCCATCTCAATACCGAAGATTGCCAAATTCCAGTAATAACGGCTACACAGGTACAAAACGCACTCTCTAAAGCCAAGAATACAGCATCCATGGGACCAGATGACATCCCGGCCTGTGTACTACATGAACTACAATATGAACTGGCACCTCACCTAAGTGTCATGTTTAATCATAGCCTCACCTCAGGTTCCGTGCCCACTGGGTGGCCTAGAGCTACAGTTATCCCAATCCACAAGGGGATCCACCTTGGATCCCGGAAACTACCGTCCCATCAGTCTGACAAGCCTTATCTGCAAGGCCATGGAGCGTATTATCATGGAACTTATAAACAAAGACATTGGCAACCTTCAAACACTGGACCCCACCCAGTTTGGGTTTGTGAAGGGCCGATCTTGTCTCCTGAACCTGATTGACTTCTTTGAATCAGTCTCCAGAGCCATGGACAAGGGTAAGGTGGTCCACACAGCCTATCTAGACCTTGCCAAGGCCTTTGACACCATCCCCACTCTGGAATCATAGATAAACTTACTAAGTTGGGCATTAATCCCTATGTCACCCAATGGGTTGCTAAATGGCTTACTGATAGAACCCACACTGTAAAAGTAGCCGACTCCAAATCCAGCTCCAGACAAGTGACAAGTGGAGTACCTCAGGGTTCAGTCCTGGGGCGCTCTTGTTTGGCATCTACTTCTCTGAAGTACAGGTCAACACTAAGGGACTCTGGCTAACAAAGTTTGCAGATGACTGCAAACTGGGAGCCATTATTGAATCCCCAAATGATGTGGATACTCTACAAAAGGGCCTTACAGAAACAGATGCTTGGTGCCAGAGCCATGGGCTCAAGCTCAATGCCAAGAAATGTATTGTTATCCCTTTGGGAAAAAAACATGTATCCATGAATTACCATATAGGTGGCAGTACACTAAACACAGAAAGTGTGATAAGAGACTTAGGGACACAGGTGGACAGTGGTCTCACCTTCGATAACCACATCGCCACAACAATCAGGAAATCCTTCTATGTGGCACACCTCATCACGAAGGGCTTTTCATCCAGAAAAAGGAGGTCATTGTCCCACTGTACTCATCCCTCATTAGACCCATTATAGAATACAACGCCCCATTTGGTATGTACCTCTCAAGACATCTGCAACAACTGGAAAGGCCTCAGAAATACCTCACTAAAAGAATCACAGGCCTAAAGCAGATGCCCTACGCTGACCACCTTAAAAACTCCAGCTATACTCTGTCGCATATCGTCTACTCAGAGGCGATCTCTGCTTAACATACAAGGCCATGTCAAACCCAGAGCTGTTGGACATGCTACACTTAAAGAAATCCCAATCCCTCAGAGCTACACGCTCCAGGGATCTAAACCTTGTCATCACAATAAACAAAACATGCTGGAGGGATAGGTTCCTGACCCAGAGACTCCCCAGACTCTGGAATAGATTGCCCATACATGTCAAGCAGAGTGCCTCTTTGGACCTCTTCAAGAGGAACCTTGACGATTGGATGGGAGAAAGGAAATTCACCCCAGGGATCACGTCAGTCGCCCTGCTAGACAGGGGTCCAGGAAAGTAAATAATGTGGGAAGAAATAGCCAGGGAATTGTTATGGCTAGGCTTGTATAGGCCCTAGGGCTGATAGCCTAGTACCAACCTATGAACCTATGAACCTATGAACAATAGTAGGAAGTGTGCTGGATTTGGACACCTCCGTGGTACTTTATGGTACTGTATAATCCCAATCTTCTTTATTATGGGAGATGAGACACTGAAAATTTATTTTCAACAAAATGAACCAATGGCTACAAAACACAATGTACATGAAAAGGCCTTTCTGTTTCAAAAGTCTAGATGTGTGTGTGTGTGTGTGTGTGTGTGTGTGTGTGTGTGTGTGTGTGTGTGTGTGTGTGTCAGCACATGCTTGCATGTTTATTTCTATCAATGTGTGGGGGGCTGAGGGGCTGTAGTAGAGCCAGCCAGTAATTATGCTTATTCCTCTTTACGAGTTAATGCATTACTTGCAGATAATACATTATCCCACCCGTGACTTCACTGTGCATGTTCTTGTGCTTAGTGAATGAAGCAATGCACTTAGAATTTGTAACTAAAGTGAAATACCATGTGATTGGTGTGTAAGTGCATGTAGAGCTATACAGACGCACAAGCATGAGTCTCTGCCCTAGCACAAGTGAACATTCTCAGAGTGTTAACAACTGGTTCACAGGCAGAACATTTTAAAGGGGTCTTATTACTTATTTTGTCCATGCAGTACTTTGCGTACTTTTGCCTATAATTGCAGTTCAGCAAATATGTGAAAGTCAGCTACATATGTTTCACTGTAAGATGTAGCTACAGCTTTACTTTCTTACCAGTTATTTCTAACAGCTTCCATATTCATTGGCTGTACATGGTTTAAGGAAGTTATGTGAAAATTAGATCATAAGCCAGTGGCCAAACAGAGACAGAGCAAACTATGCTGATCTGGAGCCATTTGATAATTGTTTTCTTACACAATATTTTACCTGTTTGCTGACATGCAGCCATTAGATTTACTAAACAATGGTTCAGAAAGGTCCATGACCTATGAAGTGAAGAGATTTATTTATTATTTATTTACTGATTCTAAAAATATATTTCATAAATTTATAACCTTAGCTAGATAAGCATTGCATGAGACAGGAAACAACAGCAAGAAAGTAATACAAGGAAAAAAATTAAGATCTCCCACCAAATGCACATACATTATAAAGTCAATACATTAACACAATGTTATTTAGGAAACATCATCAATAGCAGACAAAGCACTTTGACTATATATCACATCTGGTTGTAAGATCACAGGCCAAATGACTATTTTTCTGGCATCTAAACCACAAGAGGTACCATATGACTGACTGATTTCTGCCTCATGCTGCCTGCATGATTATTTGTATATTAAGGAGGTATGAAGGACAGTCCGATTCTATACTTTGATGAGGGCTAAATGGTATTTTTGAGGTATTAAGGTGGCCAAAAATTATTTGACTATTTAGGATACACAGTATTTGGTCACAAAAACAACTTTGTGTCTGAAACACTGCAAGAGATATTTTGTGAATTTCAGATGTTTTAATTAAAACTGTCAACTTGTCCCACTTATTTATATGCTGAGTAACAGCTTGAGGGCAGCATAATTTCTTAATTCCTTTGTGTGCACCAATGGAACAAGATATCTGAAAGGAAGGTGGCCTACAATGCCTTTTATTAACTTCTGCACAATACAGGAAAGTGGCAGAGCTAAAGAAAATTAAGTGGAGATCAAAACACATAATCTTGTTTGAGGATACTAATATGTGGAGCATAATGAGGGGGTGGAAGGTATGTTGGTAAGGACAGATGGACGCAACAGTGAATAACAATAAACAAGAGGCCATTATTTTGCAAGAACTCATAATTTTTTCATAGCTGAGTGTGCAAAGGATTTGTGGACAAAGGTTAGAACAATTGCATTTGGCTTTACCCCTTTCTAAAACATTGTACTACCTGAGTTCAGGGTGTAGGATGCCACAAAAAAAGATGCCATAATTCCAACATACTGAGGCTGTTTTAATTAATACGGGATACACCTCTGCATGGTTACAGAGTCAGAAAAACAGTATGATATCCAGGTGAAGACAGTAGTAAAGAAAGTTCCCTGGAACTTATTAGGACCTTCAGTAAGAAGTCAGTCTGGGATTACAGAAAGTTGAATGTCATTCTGTTAACGAGCATAAGGAGAAATAGTGTACACACTCCTCTGGCAAAGTCAATAAATATAAATAGTGAATGACCAAAACAATGAAAGTAAAGCTTCAGTTGCCAGAAATTTGACTAACAAAATAGTTTTTTGCAGAAGAAAAGTCCCCCCAACGCACACTTAGGAAATAGTGCCCTCACACCTCTGTGACTTGCATATTCTCATTTTGAGGTTGCATGCCTCCTTCATAAGACGGTGACACTCGAGTAAAAAATAAAAGTGCGCTACTGATGCTTGTCCTTATAATCTCGCCACTTCAATCAGTTGGGATTTGCAAGAGCAACCTTATGCATATGAACCAAATTGAAAAGATGGAAGGATCAGAAAACAGTGGTAAAATCATAAGTTGCATGAAAAAAGGGATGAGGGAGAAAGTATGGGAAAAGGATATAAATTATCTTGTTAAAAGCATAAAGGTAAGGAATATAATAAATTAAATCTGAAGGTAAACAAAAGGATTTAGAGGATGAGAAAAAAAAACAGTGGGAAAGCCAGAAAAAAATAAATTAAAAGTGTTGTGGCATAGTTAGGTAACACTTGTTATGAAGATGACTGGACAGAAGAGAAATAGGCAAAAACAAAGGTTACTAGGTTTGTGTATGGTTATGTGTGTGTGGAGGGAATGGATAGAAGGCTAGAGTTCAGTAATAACTGATGAATTAATTATTTGCTTTGTTATTTACACCTATGAGGTAGGGGAGGTTTGGATGGAGACAAATTGGGCTATGGCAATGGAGAATGGTGAGAGGGAAATCATGGAACTTCACAGAGATGATGCTTTGGGTTTGAATGAAGTTTCTCCTTAAGTGATAGAAGAGATGCTGATATTTTTTTATTTAGCTAGTATCTGAACTGTACAGTCCCCATTTATGTTCCTATTATTTACTATTTATTTATTTTCAGTTTGTTTACCAGGTGGGTGGACTGATCCAAGGACCGTTTTCAGGTACAACAAATGCCTTAAGCAAATACAATTAATATTACAATGAGGAACATACAATGTACATTACACTTCATCCTTTTGCAATTTCTTTACCTGCTTTTTTTTTTTAAATATTTGCTAAAAAGTAAATAAATACCTCAACAGATTTTGTAGGAGCCTCCGCCTCCTAGTGCACATGGCCTGCATCCAAAAATTTAATGTTGCTTCTAAATGTTTAGACCTTTTACAACTGAAAGATGCACTTTTCCAATACCTAACCAAAGCCATTGATACTGTTTTCCATTTCTTTCTAATGAAACAATTCTCATCCGTTGATATTCAGAGGCCATATTGTTTTTCTTCTCCATCAGCAGGGCAGGCCTGATGGCTCCTCTTCATAAACTCAGCCAACCTATCCATTTTGTGCGGGTGAGAACTGGGTATCCTCAAGCTAAGCAAGAGCCCCATGGCCCATTTTTGCCTGCTAAGGGAGCTCAGCTGACAGTCCATAGTGGCAAGAGTCAGATGGAAGGGAGCAGACCAGCTTGCTCATTCTGCAGAGTGGTCTACACTTCCTCTACATAACTCTCAACTGTCCAGAATATTTCAGAAACCCCTGATTTTGTCTCATATTTTTGCCTTGTCCCTTGTAAAATTTTTGATTTTCTGGTAAATCACCAAGGATTACTGCCATTTAGTAATATTTAGCCATTAGAATTGTGCTTCTTCTTAAACAGAAAATGCATGTTGACGCAACACCTGTTCTGTTAAGTTTTTAAGTGAGGTAGAGTAATATTTAACATTTAAAAATTCTCCCTGATTTTGACCATTTGTCACCCAATTATTTTTGTCTTTGAACAGAATTGTTGCACAAATAAGTTGAGAGGTGTCTTCCCCTAGTACAGCATCATCCTGCCTCTGGGCAGCTCTATGAGCTGGACTGTGTACAGCTGCCAGCCACAGGGAGTGTGACACTGCTATGTGAATATGCAAGATGATGGTGGTAAAGCAGAGCTACCTACCTCCAGGACAGGTGGAGTCAGCAGCAGCCATTTACTCACTCACATCCTCCCCAGCCAGCTATGTCTGGCACTGCAAATGATAATCAACCTTGCATCACCTTGGCTGTAGTCAGGACTTTTATGTTGTTTCTCCACCAAAGCTAGTGGCCACATATCCAGTTTTGATTTTACAACGATCTCTTTTCAGTTAATCTGCTTTTGGCCTCCAGTGGCACTTTGATCATCTGCTACATCTGGAGCCCCCCCCTTTGGTTCACAGGTTTAACTATCTGAACATGGGTAACCATGTGAAGGGGACTTTTGTGGGAGACATCCAAGTAGCAGTTGTAAGAAGCATGGAGAACATCAAGGTGGTGCAATGTAACATCATCAATGGTGACTGTTGTGAATATCTGTGCTAGGGCTCCTGTCAACTATCCCTCTGTCATCTAGATGTGGAACATTAAATGCATGTTTGCAGCTACATTATTGCATGTCTTTTTACATGCCAAGGTTCCTATGCCATGGTTCATATGTCTTGCCATTCATGTGCGGTTTTCCTAGCTATTAATTTCATTGATCTGAGGCTAGCCTCTGGATGGACCTATGGAACACTTCTGGAAGCATGACTATGTCTACATCACTGACTAAATGCTCCTGGAAAAGAAAATTTGGCTTCCAAAGTTTCAGTCTCCTCTCCCAAATGGGCCTTTGGGACTCAAACTGGTACCTGAACTCGGATGCCAACATCATAGACAGGAGGTTATCCACTGCTGCAGTAGGCGGGCTAGTTTTACAACTATTTCACTAGTAAAGACTGTAGAATAAAACTAAACAACTTTGTCTCTTCTCCTCAGGTGCTTTACTGTTCTATACTCCAGTTTTCATGTTAGGTAATATATTCTTCTCTCTCCTTTTTTTAAGCATCTGACCTTGACTCTTTCTAGCATTAACTCAGTCCAGCTAACTCTGATAACTAAACTTGGTACAAGTTATCTTTCGAATGACCTACTTAAAGATGTGTGGTGGCATTAGTCCATGTCATAACAACTCAGCATTTCAAAAGCAAAAACTATATTTTTTGAACTATTCCAAGATAAAGTGAAGTTCCGTCTATCTGGCAAACTTCTTCATTTAATTCATCCCCAGCTGAGACAGTTTTAATCTTCATATACATTAACTGTTATTTGATTACGTACTCAGCTGAATTTCTTTCATAAATACATAGTGATTATAACATAAGAAAGCCATTGCCATCTAAAACCAGAACAACAACAGCAAACAAGGCATTTCTACCACACCTAGAATGTGAACTGCCACTTGTATTCCCATCTGCTTCAAATCATTCTTTCAATCAACAGTACAGAACTGGTAGATTCAAACAATTGTCATCATCTTCACAGTATCACGGTGTATCACAATACAGACTGGAATGGCTTACCACTGTGCATCATTTTACAGATTGGGATGGAATACCACCGACCATCACTATACAGACTGGGATGGAGTACCACCGAGCATCATTATACAGACTGGGATGGAGTACCACATGCAAAACTATACAGACTGGGATGGAGTACCACCAAGCATCACTATACAGACTGGGATGAAGTACCACCAAGCATCACTATACAGACTGGGATGAAGTACCACCAAGCATCACTATACAAACTGGGATGAAGTACCACCGAGCATCACTATACAGACTGGGATGGAGTACCACCGAGCATCACTATACAGACTGGGATGAAGTACCACCAAGCATCACTATACAGACTGGGATGGAGGACCACCAAGCATCACTATACAGACTGGGATGGCTTACCACTGCACATCACTACACAGACTGGGAAGGTGTACCAATGAGCTTCGATATACAGACCGGGATGCAGTACCACTGCACTCACTATACAGACCAGGATGCAGTACCACTGCACTCACTATACAGACTTGGATGCAGTACCACTGTACATCACTATACAGACTGCGATGGCTTACCATTGCACATCACTATACAGACTGGGAAGGAGTACCACTGAGCATCACTATACAGACTGGGATGGAGTACCACTCCGCATCACTACACAGACTGGGATAGAGTAGCACTGAGCATCACTATACAGACCGGCATGCAGTACCATTGCACATTCTATCATACATACTGGGATGGCTTACCACTGCACATCAATACACAGACTGGGATGGAGTACCACTGCACATCACTATACAGATCGGGATGGAGTACCACTGCACATCACTTTACAGACTGGGATAGCTTACCACTGCACATCACTACACAGACTGGGAAGGAGTACCAATGAGCATCACTATACAGACTGGGTTTTAGTACCACTACACATCACTTTACAGACTAGGATGGAGCACCACTGCACATCACTATACAGACCAGGATGGAGTACCACTGCACAACACTTTACAGACTAGGATGGCTTACCACTGCACTTCACTGCACAGACTGGGAAGGACTACCACTGAATGTCACTATGCAGATTGAGTTGGAGTACCACTACACATCACTATACAGACTGGGTTGGAGTACCACTACACATCACTATATAGACTGGGATGGAGTACACTGAGCATCACTATACAGACTGGGATGGAGTACCATTACACATCACTATACAGACTGGGTTGGAGTACCACTGAGCATCACTATACAGACTAGGTTGGAGTACCACTACACATCACTATACAGACTGGGAGAGACAGCTTGCCCTATGGCAGAAACAAAACCTGCATCTGCATGTTCAATTACAAATTACTTTCTGTATTTCTAACAGATATACTGTCATTTGCAACCTGTATAAAGCCACTTTGTTTTTTTCATGAACCCCCAGAACTCATATATTCTACCTCACATCTTACCTCCTCTCCCAAAGCTGTTTGGGCTGACAGTTTGGAGAAGTTTTCCTTCCTCTCAGAGTTCACTTATCAGCTGCAACTGAATATCACTGTTCACCCTTTCATCTATCCCCCAACTACATTCAAGTTCTTCTCCACCACTGAAAGCTCTTCACTTCCTTTCATACTTTCAGTCTTTCTTCTTTTTTGTTCATCTTTCTGTTACACTCATTGTTAGAAAAATATATAATAGTAATATGCATGCTTAGTGCATTCAAGGATTAATACATTTATTCTGTTCACACTGCATAAATCTGCACAACCATTAGAAACTTAACAAGAGACATTTAATTTCTGCTAAAGTCATGAAACTTTGAAACTAAGAGATATTCATTTCTGCTTATGCTATGAGAAAGTATGCAGCTGCTAGAAGCTTTGATAAAGAAAACAATAGATGCTTGAAAGTTTAAAACATAGTCAGCATTACTTGTACCAAAGCTAGACATGTACCTTGAATCTAGACAAAATGTAACACATGTATTAGAACAGTACAATTGAAGAATTGAAAAGTTAAGATGGGCTAAAATAAGCCCAAGGCCAGGTTGTTTTTCTCAAAATACTTTGTAAAACAACAGATAATCTAACTTAGTCAGCAATAAGGCTAGTAACATTTTCTGTAGAACATACAGAAAGCTGTGTCTAACTATGTCAGCAATAGAATAGTAACATTTTCTGCGTGACAGGAAGAGAATTGTATAAGAATAACATACTAATCACCAGTAATTCAGACAAACCTTGTGCCTACATGCTTTGTCTCCTTGCTGCAAGTAATAAAGGGTGCCTTGCTTGAACCTAACGTGCATTGGTCTTTGAAGTTTTTTCCTTTTACAGATTGGTCCTTCGAGCCGGAACCCTCTCTTCACCTCGGAGCAGATGGCCAGGTGGTTGAAACCGTATGGGGAAGAAACCAAATCAGTGGTTCTTATATGGAAAGTCCTCCGACAGAATTGTCATTCAAAAGAGGCCAGCCACTTTCTGATCTGTGACTGAAGGACGGGTCTCCGCGAATCGGTGATCAATCACATAGGCTCAGGTAAGGTGAATCTACTTTTTTCTGTTTTCTGTTGTAGATCAAGGACTAGATGTGTATTGTTTTTGTCAGACTGTATTTTTCTTACAAGTCAGGGACAAAAAAGATTACTGTCTTGTCATAGATCAGGAGAAACAGAATAAGTAGTCTGTCATTCTGAAGAGACTATAACAAAATCCGTAGTACCACGTTAAAAATTAAGAGAAGTTACGTAATGATCAAAGGGTAGAACAAAATGGGTAATAATTGCACAAAAAGACCCCAAAACCCGCCGTTAACGGAAGACGCAAAATATATGCAGTCGCAGCGCGCCGACAATATTAGATATTATTCAAAATGGGTTAATAAATATGAATTCGATGGAAAATTAGAAAAATCCTCGCTTATCAAACTTCTCAAACAGCTCAAAAATGATTCCAAAGGTCAGGTAAAAAGCCAACGTCAATTAGGAATTCCTCAGGCACACAGGTGGCTGGAGGAAGTAAACCATAGGGAACAAAGATTCAAAAGCAATGTTTTTAGATAAGGAGAATAATAACTTAGTAATAGCATCAGCACCTCCGCATCTCTTACCAGAATATGAAGCAAGTGAACAGGTTAGTCAACCCCCACTATATCCTGTGGTCACTGAAGATAGGGATATTGTGAAATTAAAACTGACTAAAATTAGAGATCCCATCGAGACCAGGTCCCGAACAAAGGCAGGTAATTCAGAAGAAGGCATCGAGTTATGGCAAATAGTTAAGAATTCATGATCTATAGGCAAAGAAGAAATATGCCCACTTATAGAAGTACCCAATCCTCAGGCAGGTCAAGACAATCAGGACCCAACTATTTTAGTGTATAGACCTTGGACTCCGGAAGATATCCGGAAAGCCACTGAGGGAATTCCCCATCCAAAGGTTAATTTTAGAAAATTCTCAGAAGATTTACAAGGAATGAGGTTGAGTTATAACTTAAACGGAGAAGAGATAGAAAAAGTAGTTAGATTGTAGGACCAGGTTGGTACATGATTAGTGGGAACTGGAATCCCTGTGACGCTGCACAAAGACCCTTCCCACATAGCAGCGTAGAATTAGACACCAGAGTAAAAGGTCTTACAGACCGCATCTCTGAAAAATGGAAACCTAGTGCAGACTGGACTTGCATTAATCAATGCATCCAACAAGAAGGTGAAACAATTGACCGGTACTATGCCAGATTGTTAGAATGTTTTAATAACCACTGTGGAATGCAGGTTCCTGAAGCTCAAACACAAGATTCCCTATATGAACAGCAGTTAAAGAATGCATTTTTAAAGGCAGTAGCACACCTATAAGCAGTTTTATTACAAAACACATGGTAGACCATCATACAAGCAGGTTACAATCATTACTTGAATATGCTAGGCATGCCGAGAGGTATTTTAATAGCAAAAAGAAAAAGAATGCTCAAGTATTTTCTATAGAAGATGGAGCAGAAGTTTATGTAGTACAGTCCGGGAAAAAGGGCAAGAAAAACGCACAGGGAAACAAACAATCTGATCAGCGATCAGAGGACTTTGAAGGGCGAAAGAAAAGGGGAGAAGGTTTTAAATGCGGTAAAAAGGGACATTTGGCAAGGGATGCAAGAAAAACAAGAAGGCAACAACGGAAGACAAGGAGGGTGAGGACTGACTATATGGTAGTCAGGAATCACTAGAAGTGGCTAGCAAAGAAAGGACAAATGAGAATATGATAGAGGGAGGAAGTGCAGGAAGTTAGTGACAATGAAGAAGATGAAATATTAGACCTAGCTTTATTGAGCTTGGAGCTCTATTTAGCGGACACGAAACCAGAAGTTACACTCTTGGTAGAAGGGAGGGAAGTCACATTTTTGTGTGACTCAGGGGCATCACGAACCCTGATACACCCCTCCAAACTACCAGAAAACACAGAATCACCTGATTACATACTGGTCAAAGCAGCTAATGGACAGCTGTATCGGGAGCCTCTCTCCCGTAACACTGCAATAACTGATCCAGTTTCAGGATTGACACAAAAAAGCAAAAATGTTGTTTCTGCAAAATGTCCAGTAAACCTCCTGAGCAGAGACCTCATGCAGCTATTTGGTATAGCAGTAGTACCAACCATGCAGGGTATGGAAGCACAGCGACAAACTAACACCTTTGTAGTGCAATCGGAGGGTGAAATGTTTTATTGGTACAGCCAAGACTTGGTTACGACTGGTCCAGGGACTGTGACCAAAGAGTTAATGAACCTAGCCATCAGCAAGTTCCCCTCCCTTGACATTGATAAGCAACACCTGTTGCACTATACCCTGTATTATTGTAACACACCAGGACCTGATAAAGAATATGAGCAAGAATTATTTAAGAATCAGGCAAACAGATTAGTATTGCGTAACCTGTACTGGGACACAGAAGGGAACAGTGTAGCTGGCTGTTCATTGCCCCAGGAGTTCTTTGCACTTTATAAATCTAATCGATTACCACGTTAGCTTAACCAAAAACAGAAATATAGAATGGGCAGACCTAGGAGAAAAAGTCACGGGATGGGAAAAACAGACAGAACTGGAACTATCAGAACAGGGAATACAAATACAAAAGTTGAATTGGATAACTCAGACCAACCCAGCTGTGCACTTGCAGTCTATCAAGGACAGCTGATTGACACTCCTATTGAAGGAGGAGGAGAATGCCTTATGAGATATACCAGAGACTCTCTGGTCAACAGGGAAATCAGACGTAGGACTCATTCGTACAGCGAGACCAGTTACTATCACACCAAAGTCAACATTCAGACCACAAAACAGACAGTATCCCTTAAGAAAAGATGCAGAGGCAGGGATAAAGCCTATTATAGCAGCCTTACTTAAAGGAGGGATACTAGTAGAATCTCCCGATTCACCATGTAACACACCCTTATTTCCAGTTAAAAAGGTTAATGGAGAATGGCGTATGGTCCAGGATTTACAAGCCGTAAATGATACGGTAATACCAAGGGCACCCACGGTGCCAGACCCACACACCCTGTTGAATGATTTGAAACCTCAACAAAAGTATTTTTCTGTGGTAGACATCAGCAATGCGTTCTTTTCGATACCGATGCACCCTGATAGCCAGTATTGGTTTGCATTTACATTTCAGGGGAAAAGGTATACATATACACGACTACCACAGGGATATTGTGAAAGTCCAATGATATTCTCACAAGAAATGGCAAGCAACTTGGCGGGATTCACCCCACCAAGAGGCAGTCAGATTTTACTTTATGTTGGTGACGTCTTGCTGGCGGCCCCCACTCAGCAGGATTGTAAAGAAGATACCATAGCACTTCTACAATTTTTAGCCACTGAAGGACATAAGGTAAATAAAAATAAACTGCAGCTTTGGAAAAAACAGGTCAAATACCTAGGATATGTAATATCCAAGGAAGGTAGAACGTTAGATGAGGACAGAAAAAATAGCAATTTTGCAAGCACCAAAACCCACTACCAAGAAGGAAATGATGTCCTTCCTGGGTACAACTAATTTCTGCCGGAGCTGGATTCCAAACTATGCCTTGGAATCTGCACCTCTGACTGACCTTATATATAAGAAGCCTATGGCAGCGCAGGATCTGTTACACTGGACACCAGAGGCAGAATCTGCCTTCTGTAAACTAAAGCAGTTAATAGCATTTTCATTAGTTCTGGGATTGCCAAACTACCATAAATGTTTTTTCCAAACTGTACATTGTAAGCAGGGTTACATGACATCAGTGTTAACACAACAGCATGGGGATAAGCAACTTATTGCTTACTATTCATCACAACTAGACCCAGTAGCACGGTCCTTACCCCACTGTGTACAAGCAGTAGTTGCAGCTGCAACGGCAGTACAGGCCTCAGCCTCAGTAGTTTTGTTCCACCCTCTCACTCTGAGAGTACCTCATGCAGTCGTGATTATTTTGCTACAAGAAAAGGTGGCATATCTTTCCCCTGCTAGGCATCTTTCCTGTATGACTATATTGTTGAGCCAACCTCATATGACAATTGAGTGCTGCATGACTTTAAACCCTTCTACTCTGCTCCTGACCCCTGCAGACGGCACACAGCACCGCTGCCTGCAGGCAATTGAGCAAAAGACACTCCCTAGAAAAGATCTCATGGATGTCCCCTTGGATGATGCCAAGGTGACATACTACGTGGATGGCTCGTGCAGAAGGGGTCCTGCAGGACAGAACCTAGTAGGATATGCAGTAGTTTCTGATACTGGGATTATAGAAGCAAAACCCTTACCACACAATTTGTCTGCACAGACAGCAGAATTGATTGCCCTGACACAGGCATGTACCTTAGCAAAGGGTAAATGTGTAAACATTTTTACTGATAGCCAGTACGCTTTTTCTACTGTATATGTTTTTGCGCAACAGTGGAAAAACTGGGGAATGATAACATCTACTGGCAAACCTATAAATCATGCACAGTTTATTTTAGATCTTTTAGAATCTATTCAGTTACCTCAGAAAGTAGCCATTTGTAAATGCACAGCTCACACCAAGCAACAAGAAAGGATTTCAAAAGGTAATGCAAGAGCTGATACAGCTGCAAAACAAGCAGCCACGGAAGTATTTCTTTTAAATAAGGAATTACAACCCTCTGAAACTTTAGATCTAGATATGTTAAAAACAATGCAGACACTCACTACGCAAGCTGAAAAACAGCAATGGATAAAACGAGGAGCAATCCTCGAAAAGGGGCTGTACATCTCTATAGAGGGAAAACTGATACTACCCTCTAATTTGTTTTGCTATGCAGCTTTGTTGAGCCATGGGCAGTGCCATGTCTCAACAGGGGGGATGGTACAGCTGGTGAACCAGGTGTTCACAACGTACGGATTTACAAACTACTCTAAAAAATTTTGTTTAATGTGTCACGTTTGTAACAAACATCATGCACAAGGGGCATTAAAGCCCAAGCAAGGGAGTTTCCCTACACCACCATATCCGTTTCACACTATCTATATGGATTTCATAGAATTGAACAAATGTGAAAATAAGAAGTATTGTCTTGTCATTGTAGATATGTTTTCAAGATGGGTGGAAGCCTTTCCAACCAAAAATCTAGATGCGGCTATGGTGGCAAAAGTACTTGTCAAGGAAATCATTCCTAGGTTTGGTATTCCGGAAAGGATCTACAGTGACAATGGTACACACTTTGTAAATCAAACCATACAGCAGTTGAGTAAGCATTTTGGTATTTCTTTAAAATGTCATTGTGCATACCATCTGCAGGGCTAGTTGAAAGGCATAATGGGTATACTAAAAAACAAATTGAGAAAATTAATAGCTGAGACAGGAAAAACTTGGTTATACTGTTTACCCCTGGCACTGTTGAGCATGAGAACTGTCCCTACAGCAAAAGGATTGACTCCTTTTGAAAAACTATTTGGAAGGGCTTATTATACACCCCAGTGGAAACTTCTCATGCCATCAGACCAGGAAGCTGATTTCACACTAGCTGAATATATGAAAAAGTTGTTGTGTTCTAAACATCTTTTGCAGTCAAATTCTGTTTCAGATAGAAGACAAACCGAAACATCAGAAGTGGCAGTGATGCCATGAGACTGGGTGTGGATCAAAATCATCAAGCGAAAAAATTGGGCATCGCCAAGGTGAGAAGGTCCCTACCAGGTGCTTCTTTCGACACCCACTGCAGTCAAGATAGCAGAACAAGCTTCGTGGATACGCCTGACGCACTGCAAGCTGGTCAAGAACTTTGAGTTGGGCAAAAATCTTACCTCTCCATCGGGGCCCTCAGCACAAAGTCTAGTTACAAAGGGGGGTCAGATCAAAAGGACTGATCTGTCTCAACCCCAGTGAAGAAACCATCGGTGCTGAAGGTCCTATTAGGGCAGAGAGTAAGAGCACGTGTCCAAGATGATGGAATTCAGTAAGATCCAAATACACCTACTTGAAAGAGTCGGAGAAAACAGAAATGCAGAGCAACCGTTTCCTCAAAAGTATTGCATAATCATCCTGCTGACTGTACTAGTGACAATAATCTTTTTTGTTGTGGCCATTCCTTTTCTCAGCCACACAAATTGAACTGAACAAGCGTGCAGAGTGGCACCCGAACTTTAACACTTACCAGGCAATCAAATATGTGTATGCTGAAACCTTCAATATTTCGAATTGCTGGATTTGCACAGCTTTACCAACAGCATATGGGAGGTTTACTGTTAACTTCAGTTCCCCTAGGAGCCAACAAGACCTGGGAAAACCTAATTCATGATACATCAGATGTCACATCACAAGATAAAGTAGCATTGCACTTGTCTGTTCGACAGAAGGGGACTGTGTGTTTTTACAAGAATGATACAGTTAAGGTGGGTTGGAGCAATTGCAATGTGACTGTTCCCTATAGATGCTACACTAAACCTGATAACATTGGATCCTATTGCAACACGACCTATGATTCATTTGTTGAACTGATGCATAGGACAATTGGTGAAGTGAAACATAACACTGACCTCTATAAACAACTGTCCATAATCGACAGAAAAATGTTCCATGCAGAGCCAGGGTATAGTAAAGTTACTACTAAAGTAGAAGATTGTTACTTTGCATGTGGTAGAAAAGCATATAAATGGCTACCTGAGAATTGGTCTGGCAGTTATTTTTTGGGGTACCTGGTTCCGGCCATACGACACACAGCAGTTTTACCTCAAGGGAAAATTCGGAATGTTCGAGAAATCAAGAAGCCTGTCAATACAGTGGGGCAAATCAATGTGCGCTGGAAAAACCATCATGCTGTGGGCAACGGACTGTCACACATGGACTTGAGTGATACTGTTATATCGTGGGCAAGCGTATTGCCAGCATATGGAGCAATGAAATCAATCTGGGAACTGAGAAAATTGTCTAAGCTTCTCGAAATAATGACCAATGCAACCTTTTCTGCCCTAGAATTGGTGACTGATGAACTGACTGCCATGAGAACAGTGGTGCTTCAAAATCGCATGGCTCTTGACTTCACCCTAGTGGCGAGAGGAGGTACGTGCGCTTTAATCCAGGAGGAGTGCTGTTTGTATATTCCTGACCACAAACACGAGATAGACAAACCATCTTGAGGTAATTCAGCAGGTGTCAGCCATGACCAAACCAGGACCAAATCCATTGATGGACTTTTTCCAGAAATTGTTTGGGGATTGGGGCAGCATCCTGATGAACATTCTGATTGCCATCTGTGTAGGAATAATCCTACTGGTGGTATGTGTGTGCTGCTCCATCCCCTGCATAAAAAGACTGATTAAAAATTTTACAGACATTTCAGTTTCAGAAACCTTATACCAAGGTGCTGAACTTGAGGAATTACTGAAAAGCTAAAAATGCTTTCATGAGCTTAAACTGAATGACTCTCTTAACTGCAAATCCTGAGCAGGAAGAGGTTAGGGGAAGAAAAAACTGTTTATGCTTATCTTGAAAGTAGAATAAAAGTATTAAAAGGGGGGAAATGTTAGAAAAATATATAGCACTAATATGCATGCTTAGTGCATTCAAGGGTTAATACATTTATTCTGTTCACACTGCATAAATCTGCACAGACATTAGAAACTTAACAAGAGACATTTCATTTCTGCTAAAGTCATGAAACCTTGAAACTAACAAAGACATATTCATTTCTGCTTATGCTATGAGAAAGTATGCAGCTGCTAGAAGCTTTGATAAAGAAAACAATAGATGCTTGAAAGTTTAAACCATAGTCAGCATTACTTGTACCAAAGCTAGAAATGTACCTTGAATCTAGACAAAATGTAACACATGTATTAGAACAGTACAACTGAAGAATTTAAAAGTTAAGATGGGCTAAAATAAACCCAAGGCCAGGTTGTTTTTCTCAAAATGCTTTGTAAAACAACAGATAATCTAACTTAGTCAGCAATAAGGCTAGTAACACTTTTGTACAACATACAGAAAGCTGTGTCTAACTACGTCAGCAATAGAATAGTAACATTTTCTGTGTGACAGGAAGAGAACTGTATAAGAATAACATACTAATCACCAGTAATTCAAACAAACCTTGTGCCTACATGCTTTGTCTCCTTGCTGCAAGTAATAAAGGGTGCCTTGCTTGAACCTAACGTGCATTGGTCTTTGAAGTTTTTTCCTTTTACACTCATTTATTGCCAAAAATTCTAGGATGGCAAAACACTTTAAGATATTCACTATAACATGGCATTGAGCTTGTTGCAGAAAACATTCCACTTACCTGCAAGGGAATGTTGCAGCTAAGAGTAGGATTAAAAGATTGCTTTGCAATTCTTAAGGTGTTTATTCAGAATTCTCAGACTGTAACTAAGGAAAATCATTTTTGTTGATAACCAAAATTCTCTTTATATGCAGTTTATAATGTTTGCAGCAGGGCAATGCTGACTCGTATCTGCTAGTCATCCTTTAGGTCTGAGGAATGTGATGCACCATATCTAAATCCTACACAAAATGCAAGACGAGAAAATCTATTGTGTAGCAGTAGCAGTTATGGGCATCTACTCCACAGTGGTTAATGTCTGCATTTTTATTTTAATAAATTAATAGTGGATAAGTTTTGAGCTGCACACCTGGCTACACCCCACACATCTGCCAGGTTGTTGGGAAGTTCAGAGTCCAGTGATAGTCTTGATAGTCACTATTTAAATTAATAAGCCTCATTGCATTCTCTAATTAAATAATTGGGAAGACTAATTGGAGCCCCCATTATTAATCTAATTTATGATTCAGAATTAGTTAGGCAGCTCAATGAAAGCTTATACTGAGCTACTTAATGAGGTTTTGAATATGACACTTTATCTCTTTAATACTTGAAAGTAGTCTTATGGCCACATCTGCAGCTGTAAAGTACAAAAGCAGTCAAAATGCTTTTGTAACTTGCATTAAGTATATCATCTTCTGTCTGAAGTACATCCTATATAGCATTTATTTAGACTATTGAGATATTCCTCTGTCAACATCAACATTAAGGAGAGACTAGTGAATAATCCTGATGATCCTGTAATATAAAGCAGCTGCAAAATTACTGGTTTGTATCTATTAAAGCATTATAACTTAAGTATTGCTGTAAATGTTAAAGGTGTTACTTTATATGTCTGTTACCCTCTGGACTGTCTGTGAGCTTGATCTAACGAGATCAATACATGAACCCAATCAGCAAATGAATATCACTATGGGGGTAAAGAGCCAAAACATGGTGAGGTGAATAGAAAACTGTCTGACTGACCCAATTTAGACGGCAGCAGTCAAGAGGATGGGCACATGCTGGTGCTTGTGTGGGAAGATTAGGCATGACTATGGGCAGGTGGAAATCAGGGTTATGAGATATCACAATCCGGTCAGAGGAGAAGCAGTGAATCACACAGCAACTGTGATGCAGGAGTTCAACACATCCAGCTGTGAATGTGGTAGACTTTTTCATGGGTGCAAAGAATTATACACTCTCACAAGGAAGGCATAGTGATGTGGGTCACACATCCCTCATCTAGAGTTTCTACGATGCCAGCAAGGGCACAAACCACCACCATGACTGCTTGGATGATGGTCCCTCTGGACAGCTCTCATATCTACTCTGAGATCAGCTGGTATGGAAGCATGCTATGAGCTCAGGTAAGACAGGGGAGACTTAATAGTCATCAGACACACAGGTAAAAAGACTATAATAAAAAAGAGACATGTCTAGAGAACACTATCTTCAGTGCTAGGACTTGTCCTAATCAGCTTATGTCACATATTGCACTGGCTTTGAACAGCAGTATCAACCTGCTCATTGAGGATAACAAGTTTATTGCAGTAGTCAGAGATGGATAGACCAGCTGCCATCTGTACTTAGTATGGCTTGGAGGATGATTAGGTAAATGGCTGCAGGGATTTAATGTAAAACTGCATTCTGGCTGAATATCTAAAGAAACCCTACATGCAAGGAGGGGAGAACTTAGGAATGGAGATGGGAGACAGTATCTGGGGCTTGTAATCACCTATGATGAACCATGCATTAAGGTGTAAAAGGGCACTAGTGATGGACAATGGGATGCTTTGGTGCACTGTGTGGAGAATGTACCAAAGAGAAACTGAAGTAATCTTTTTATTCCACAAGACACCAAGAGTGCCACATCTTGAGTACTATGTTAATTTCTGTCAGGTTTATTCCTAAAGTGAGACACATTAATGTTCGATAAAAAGCATAACACAGAAAATTACCAACATGGTGTAGGATGTGGGGACTAAGGTATGTGCAAAAAACTCTGACCACTGCATGTATACTGAAACAGAAAAAATTTAGTAATCCATCAGGTGGCAGTTACAAAGGTGAGATAGTACAAAGCAGTGTGAAAATGACATGGGCTACAGCCGGGAGGAGGATGTTTCAAGGTTACTGTAAAACATAGTGCTTCTGATAAGATTGCTGGGTCTCTGCAACACAGTGCCAAAGGTAAAGGTATAGTGAAGTTCACCACGAGTCGGTGTTAGTTGGAATGTGGATAAAATGGATGGGGGAACGGGTAGCTGATGTGAAACTATATACAATTTAGCCGCAAGACTTGTGTGGACTTCATAGATGGTAGGTCACATCTTACTATATATATCATCATGTAAACTGGGAAAATGGAAACTAAGCTGGATGTGGGCCTCTGATAGGTCACTTTCTTTATTAGTCCCAGTACTATTATTATCTTAGCCTGCTGCCTTAACTGGTGAGAGTTAGCTAAGAAGGAGACAAGGTGTGTATGTCAGCTTCCCCTCATGAACTAGCATGGCAGAACATGAATGGCACCATGGCATTTTAGCAGGATGTCATATTAGGGGAAGAACACAGCAGTCACTTTTGATGAAACACAATGAACATAACGAGAGGGAACAAGTCATCATCTAATAGGCAAATGGAGCATAAACAGTATACCATGTAGATAAGAGGAGACAGCAGGCTTTATAAATGTAGAAGGTTCACTCCCACTTACCTTGACGTTTCTGTCATCAGCCGTTTTCTCATCAAACTCCTCATCAAGTGTGAAAGTCTGCTCTGTGTTCTTGAAAGTGCTTTGTGTTTTTATTGTGACTCTTTTGCCATCGACAGTAATGATAGTGGTGGGTTTGAGTACGCTGGCTATCTGTCTGGTAGCAAAGCCCACACCTGTGAAAATCAAAATGATGTTAAACTCCTCCTTACATCCTGTAGTTAAAAATCACTTTTAGAATTCCCTTTTGCAGCTGAATGAAAATCAGTGAAATAGGTTCTATTTCCCTGTTTTTTAAGTGAGATTGTACCAGTAAAAAGTAGCAGTATGTAAAATTAACAGCATAACTTAAAATGATTATTACAGGAAATAAACACACACACACACAACTTCAATTATGTTTGATAAATAAAATTCCCGTACTGCGCATAGTATGTGGGTAAAATGCGGAATGATACAACATATAAAGTATATGCCCTTTGAAGTACACTCCTTATAAAGAGAGTCTGGCGCTCATTATCTCAGGGAACCCTGGAAAAGTATTAAATAGAAGTGTTTCTGATATCCAATGCAAATTGGGGGAGGGGAACAAGGAGCTGCATTCATCAGTGATTTTCCTGAAAATCAAACATTTTATGAGAGACAGGGCAAACATATGAGGCAAAATCAGGGATGTTCTGCAAAATCAGGGACAGTTAACAGATATGCCAAGTTGGAGTCTGACACATCAGAGATCAAAAGCTTGATCTGGGGTGACACTTTATGTACTTAAAAATAATGATGTGAGTAGAACTATGAGAGATTTAAAACAGCACTGCTAAAATAAGACAACACAATCCCAGTTTAAGTTGTAGTTGTATTTTGCTGCTTTCATTTCAACACCAAAAGTAAAACTGGCACTGCTACTACTACTGATTGAATCTGTATTCTCATTCTTTCTAGAAACTCTTTACTTTATGAATGGAATAGTGTGAACCAGTCATGGTTTATACTTGGGATTGCACTGAGCCTGTGTGCATCCAGTACTCATAAGGCTGACCTTCAGCTAAACTACAATCCACTTCACACTTAGCACAAGCTTAGTGTATTAAAACCAGGGAAAGCATCATGGAAGCATTGGTGGGTCCCTGCAATTGTTTAAAAGGACTATGCCTATCATAGCACTACTAGCCTGGGCAGATCAAAACCTGGAGGGCAATTTTACAACACCACATTTATAATTTCTTTTTAAATAAAATTTTGCATGAAACTTCTGTGCTTCCAATAGATGCCTCTTTTTTCTTCCCTCAGCACTGTGACTATCTAATACCTTCATTTTCATGATGGAGTCATTTGTTTTTTTCTCATTATCCCAGCACAGGTATGCACCAAAAAGAGGGGCTAAGAGTTTGGCAACAGGGCTGTCATTTAGCAGATTACTCTGTTTTTTTTCCTATGGTAATCCTAAACCCACTGCTCTAACATCACTATGCATGTACTGCAGAGGCACAGCCAGGCTTTTTGGAATTGTACATCATTTTCCAGAATGTAGCATAGGCTCATAGATTAGTACTAGGCTAACTGCCCTTGTGGGCCATTAAGCCTAGCCATTTACCTCATGTGAGAATCAAACTCTGCACCTTGTGTCTGTAAGGTAAACATTTTAACCATTATGCCAACCACCTGCCCAAAGTACATGTATCCCTCTACAGAGTGTAGTCTCCTCCCATCCCAAGCTAGCACATGTTTATGGACAGCATAGCTTCTCAGTATGAAAACAAAGTGGTAATTGAATAAAATCTATAATTTAGTAAAAATAAAATAATGGCAAGCATGGGATGCTTAAAATGCAAATTTCATCATATTCCATTGTATAAAATAATGTATTCCAAAAAAATGTGCACTCTGTATTATACGTACTGTAGCATACACCTGGCTGTTGCACACTTATGTTGGCAACTGAATTTTGGCTTGACACCTGGTCTCTACTGTTGTGTCACTCTTGTAATTGACCAGTGATGCCTTCTTGTTGAAAAAAGACAAGACCCCTGGTAATGTACCACTGGACTCTACTGAGCACACATTGTGGCTATCAGCAACAGGGATAGAAATCAGCTAAACATAAGGGCATGGAAATTACATGTTCAAATGCGGAGGGCACACAATGGCTTATACTTACTAATGTGAGAGAGGACACAATGTATCCTGAGCATGGATGATGGCAAGGCTGTGAATACAGAGGAGTGGTGTAGGAACAGGATATACACATGGAAACAGGCCAGCACTGCGGTGATACAGGACTGCTGCCTGTGAGGAAATGTCTGTTGCTGCTGTTGATAAAGGACAAGGGGGAATGGTCAGAGCGTGATAGTGGATATATACCAAATCGTAGGAGGAGGGCCATTGCATGTACATATGTGTTAGCCAAGGAGAGTCTTGTGCACATATTCTGACTGATGCGCAGTTCACAACAATATACTCTTCCCATAGGCCCATGAGAAAGGCAATGCTTTGAAAAACTTACTAACCAAGAGACTGAGGTGTTACTGCAGGTTCTGCACACATACGACATGTGCATCCTGGACAACAGGAATTCAGAAAAGGCATTCTGGGACCACGTGTGTCAGGGAGTTGTGCATAATATCAATGTTGAGGGGGGTAAATAGGACCATAGTACAGACGCAATGAAGCGTGACTGATATAATACAGCATGCCAAGACCAAAGCATGGGACATTTCTCGGGAAATATCCACAGGAGGTCAAACACCTACACAGAAATGATTCACAGAAGTGGAAGTGTTCCTGGAATTCCTCACTGGAAAGGGTGAGCAGACCCTCATATCTAGCAGTGGTTTGTACTTTGGGGATTGTCTAGGAATGACTGCCCAGGTGTCCACAGGGGATGTACCACGATGCAGGTAAATTTTCATTTTGTACAGTGACTTGCATGTGGAGGAGTCACGTTCACCAAAAAACCCTTTTGCATATCTCTTCCTCATGTACATCCATGCTGCAACTACAACATTTTGTACCAGAAGATATATACGTAGCTGTACGTTTTTGTAGACTGTGTCATGTCTCAGTATATGTGCCATATGTTGGGGATTTTGAGGCATATGTTCCACTGCTGCGACAGGTATGTTATCTTTGTTTTTACAGATGCCATTAGTACAGGGTATAGCATGGGAGGAAGGCACATGTCTGTTGTCAGTAGATCACCTTTGGCTGTCTGTTATGGCAACATGCACATGGCACAGTGTGTGATACAGTGGAACTGTCAGCAGTCCTAAAGTTGGAAGGCTCACACAAATCTCCCACATAAAATGTGATGATGGATGGGTATGCTGGACTTCTGGCTTCACCAGTGCTTAATGTTGGACATCCTGTAATCATGAGCTCCACCCAGGGCACAGAGGATTCACCACCACATTATAGCCACATATTGTAGGGGAGAGTGATGTCAGTGGCACTCATAGTTGCTTTCACAGCCTAGTAGTTAGCTATGAACCTAACTGCCCTTGAGGGTCATTTTAAGCCTAGGCAGATTCTCTTTTTGTGCTCAAAGTTACCTATCCCATTTAGGTATAAATTGGCCTTACCTATCCCATGGTTGATAATTATATATTACCCCTGATGAGAGTAACAGGGATTATAACATAGATAATTTGAGGGGACCCATGCATTGGATAAAGCATTTAGGAGCTGCATCTGTCCATTAGTACAGGGGGAAGTCTTGGGGTATATTTTTTGTTTCTCATCCATAGATCTAAGTTGTGCTTGAATATGGACATAATTGAAATTTGTTTTATGTGGATGGGGAGTCTGTTCCACAGTAGTGGTATCCTCTGCGTGACATACCTGTCCCTCCAAACCATTATATTGATGTTGCAAAAGCGGTTTAGATCCCTAGACCGAGTATTTCTAATGCACTTTGACTTGCTGACATGCAGTAAATCCATCAGTAATGGGTCAGAGGATGCCTTGTATGCCAGACACAGGTCACATCTTAGCAGTCTGTAGGACACCTACTGTTGTAACAGAGCTTTGAGTCGGTCCATATAAAACATGTTATTTAGGACATGTATCCTATTAGTAAGGTATCTCTGTGGTCATTCCAGTTGTTGCATGTGTCTGGACAGATACATGCCAAAGGGGGAATTATATATTCAATGATTTGCCTAATAAAGACTGAGTAAAGGGAGACAATATAATCTCTAGATCTAGACACAATCCATTTGTTTATAAGCTGTGCAATATAGAAGAACTTTCTTACAGCAATGGACACATGCTGATCAAAAGTTAGATCACTCTCCACATAAATTCCCAAATCCAAAACAAATGTGTCATCTCTTAGGGCATATGAGTTAATTCCCAGGGTAAGTGACTTCCCAAAGGATACAATAATGCATTTTTTGGAATTTAGTTTCCGTTCATGATTTTGGCACTAGTTATTTATTTGGGACAAACCTTCCTGCAGGACGGCTAAGTCATTTGGGGATTCAGTGACTGCTCCTAGGTTACAGTCATTTGCAAACTTAGTCAGCCAGAGCCCATTGGTATTGGCTTTTACTTCAGAAAAGTAGATGCCAAACTAGAGAGGTCCCAACACAGAACCCTGGGGGACTCCACAGGTGACTGGTTTGTTTATGGAGGTAACTTCCCCTGTTTTTATTATTTGCATCCTATCTGTGAAACATTTGGCAATCCAGCATGTGACTCGGGTTTATTCACAGTTTATTAAGCTTTTCTACTATTCCTGAGTGAGTAATTGTGTTAAAAGCTTTGGCCAGGTCGAGGTATGCTGTACATATCATTTTGCCTTCAGCCGTTGCTTTGGTGACCCTTTGCAAAAAAATCTGCCAGTCTGAGTAAGCATAACCCGCCTTTACCAAATCCAACTTTGACAGATCCAGTGTTTTGCAGTTCCCTATGTCCTGATTGTTTAGTTCCATGATAATAAGTCTTTCTATGGCTTTGAATACGAAGCTGATCAGACTTATGAGTCTGTAATTGTCAGGGTCTGTGGAATGTCATCCCTTATCTCAACCTTCTGTCTCCAGGATTAGGAACACTACCTCTCATAATGTAAAAAAAGGCAAAATGTGGAACATTTACTAAAACTTTAACTAGGAAGCTTGCAGCATTGTTAAAATCTGTTAATTCATACTTACAAATGTTCTGTTTATGAATTCATTTGATGATAGCCTCTTTCAATGTGGAACTTTATGGAACATGGAATGTTTAAGACTTAGAAGAATGATATACAGTTGGAAAATAGGACTCTTGCTGCCTTGACTCCAAGGCTTTTCCCATCATGGGTACAACACCTTATATCTATCACTAAATGTGCAGGTCAGTGATCTAGGCACAGACAGCTGCTGCAAATAATGTGATAGAGTTGCTGAGTTTGGTGCATAGCTCACATGATGGCATGCAATGCCTGCATAGCCTGCAGAATGATCTGCAGTGCCTTTACAGTGACATGGCATACAGGGATAGGAAGGAAACATTGCTACCAAAATCCGTGGCAGCCAACATGGTATCCATACGTGTACCCAAAAGGCAGAGTGTACATGCCCTCCATTCTGCCTCTGTATGCCTTGCTGACCATGGCCATGAGTGTATCAGGATAGTCTACAGTTGACCTTGCACAGATGACAAATAGTTGTGGAGACTGTATCACTTTCAACAGTGGCCACAGTGGCCAGTACACCTGTCCGTTTTCAGTCATAGTTAAGAACACTTCTCAGATTCCACATCTGGGATGTCTCACCAGCCCAAATGGACATGAAGGTCTGGATGAGAGTGGGATGAGCCACAGCTGACCATTCACTGCTGACCTTCTGGAGATTCACTGCCACCTCTAGCCATGGTGGCCAGCACACCTGTGTGTGTCCAGTCTCATAGTTGTGGCTGATGATGCTACTCAGACTTCAGCCCTGAGATGCTTCACCAGCCTACTCACTCCTGGTCTCACTGTTCTACACTGTAAATACATCTGTTGACCAGTTGAGCAACACTTCTCCCACTGGCCATTGTCTGAGTCATGAGTGCCATACATCTATTGGCTCCAGTAAGGGACATCACAATAGGGTACTCCCATATGCTCCAGAAGATCTACCGAATCCTTTCTGTAAATCACGTCAAGCCACAAATTGTATGACACCACATTACACATGACCAAAGTTCACAACATAACAGCTCCACCCTGCCTCTGCTAGATTTATTCTCTGTCTCTGCCCAACATGCCACCCATGTGAGTGTCTACCACAGCCACTTTTCATGACCCTTTACCAAATGATAGCATTGCTGTCTGTCACTCTTCCCTATGTCACTTGTGCAAATGATGATGACTGCCCACCATGAGAAGTTACCCCATATGAAATGTTGGTAGCAGTCACACGCGTACAAGATATAGGAATTATAGGAACTTTCTGTTAAGTCACCAGAATTACATCACATACCCTGTGCCTTGCACACCACCTGGCTATGTGGGTTAGGTAATGCTTGATACACAGTGTAGCCAGTAAATGGACTGTACTGCATAACCTGAGTTCAGTAATACATGCATTAGCTTTATTTTGTGTTGTCTCTATCATGGCCCATAGCTGTGGGTCAGGCATCACCTCTTCACTAGTACAACAACCTCTGTCTTGCACATGGTGCTAATGCAGGTAATTCCTCATATAAATCTGCACCCATCTGCTCCTCCAGTGTTGCAACAAGTCTCAGGCAATATTATAATGTCCCCCTGATGTTGTATCTTCTTCTGTACTATCATATTATATAATAGGGTACACTCCATGAATATTTGACTGTAAGCCTCAGATGCATACTGCTATGTGCTGATGTAGCCAAGCACTAGAATCATCCCATTAGATGTCCAAAGACATATGTGATAAAATTCCACATCACAAAATGTGGCATTTTGTAACCCATCTCAGTCAAGGTCTAGGGTTTTTGAATGGTGTCATCATCCATGGTTCTAATGCATATTCAGTATCGCATGCAACACTGTTACTATCAAAATGAGGAATGGCACTTAGGTAAAACTAGGATGGCCAAATGTGTGTTTTCCAGTTTCCGTAATGCCAATCCGGAAATGTTCAAATCCTCATTAGCAAATGGTTATGAGCATTCGCTAATGTGGGATCGATGTTCTGATAACAAATTGCACTACAGTGGGGATCGGAAATGTTGCCCTTTTCCTTACTGTAGTGTGATCTAGGAGTTGGAATATATATATATGCAGAAGGTCTGCAGTGGTGGTGCTGCGGTAGTGTTGTCGCCTCACAGTAAGACATTGTCCTGTTCGATTCTCAGCTAGAGCGTCTTCTGTATGGAGACATGCGTGAATGGGCGTACCTTCGTTGAAGGTTGTGCGTCAGGGACAGCAACTCGGCACGTAAAAATCTACTGCCAATCATTAGCAGACTGGAGTTCTGCTGTGGCGACCCCTAACTGGGAAAAGCCGAAAGACACAACAACAACAACATGGGGGCGCAGGGGGGCTTGATCCCCTGCAAAAACATTACCAGTAACACGGACTTTCGACATTGGAACTTCCAATTTTCAAGTGGCGATTCCATGGTTAGCATTTCCGACATTTAATTGTTTTAATTTTCCACATTTTGATAGCAAACCATATAAATATATCTATCTGTATATCTATATATATATATATATATATATATATATATATATATATATATATATATATGGATCTACCTTACAAGCTCGACACTTCACAAGATCGACATTTAGAACGACGAGACCACAAGTCCGACAGAACAGATAACCGACAACTTGTAGTGCTGACAGTGAAAACACCGACATGGGAAACGTGTGAGCGCGACTCGGTAAGTATGTGAGAGTGAGGGCTTTAGGGTTAGGGTGCGGGTAAGGTGAGTGTGCAATAGTGAGGGACTTAGGGTTAGGGTGTGGGTAAGGTAAGTGTGTGATAGTGAGGGATTTAGGGTTAGGGTGCGGGTAAGTTAAGTGTGCGATAGTGAGGGACTTGAGGGTTAGGGGCGGATTAAGTGGGTTAGGGTGTGGGTAAGGTAAGTGTGCGATAGTGAGGGACTTGAGGGTTAGGGGCAGATTAAGTGAATTAGGGTTAGGGTGCGGGTAAGGTAAGTGTGCGATAGTGATGGACCTTAGGGTTAGGGTTTGGGTTAAGGTTAGTGCATAGATAGTTGTGTGTAAGGTGTAGTGTAGGTTTTTAGGTTGTTGGTGTGCTTGTGTTGTGTGGAACAGCGAACTTTTTGTTTTGTTAACTGTCGGAATTGTGGTTTGTCGGGCATGTGAACTTTCGTGTTTTTGCGGTTTCGTTCTTGTGGTCTCGTCATTCTAAATGACGATCTTGTGAACTGTCGAGCTTGTAAGGTAGATCCATATATATATATATATATATATATATATATATATATATATCTACAGAGAGAGAATTTATATATATATATATATATATATATATATATATATATATATATATATATAAAATATATCTATATATATATATATATATAATTATATTCAATGTGTGAACATACCAACTAGATGACCCTGTGGGAAGTTACCCCATATGAAATATTGGTAGCAGTCACACATGTACAAGATGTAGGAATTATGGGAACTGTGTGGTAATTTACCAGAACTGTAACATACCCTGTGCAATGCACACCATCTGGCATGTGACGGAATGGAAGTCCTTCTTCTTGATATGCCAGGCTCCCTATGGAGCAGGTGTAGCCTTGATTGTAGTGTGGGTAGAATCAGTGGCTCCCAGGACCTCAAGGAAATGAGATATGTTGTAAAATTCCCACATAATTGGTCCTATCGATATATGCTCTTCCTCATGCTGCAGCACCATGTTAAGGAAGTGGTGTAGGTTCTGTTAGGCTGATTCCTGGCAAAGTCATAGCAGGTCCCCATTGGGATGCTAAAAGGTCCCTGCAGCAAGGTTGGTTAGTGCTGCACATGCCTTCATGCTCACAGGGATGGCAGTCCACATGTCTCTTAATTCCACTTGTGAGTGACACTTCTGCTTACTCCCATATGGTCCCTCTTTCCACACAGTAGTAGTAGTCAGCGTTGTCCTGGTTATGGAAGAGACAGTATGGTTGGTGCTATTGGACCTATTTACAGTGTGAAAGTTGCAGATGGGTAATATCATGTATACTAGCTATAAAATTGGCAGTGACATCTGTTGAGCAGGTATGGATAGCTCCTGCTGTTTGCTAACATGGTAATATGTGTGACTGCTGTACACTAAAGCTTCCCGAGGCTCAGCATGGATGAATGCCATGATGCACAATACAGATTTTATGCCTCTGGATTACTCTTCCACCATTTGCACGACAAGATGTAGCCATCTACTTACTTTGCATACCATCCTATTTCACTCACAACACAACCTTGGTAATTGTGGCCTTGAAACACTCACTCCTTCCATCTTGCCACTCCGCATTAAATATTTCTGAACATTTTTAATTTTTTTTTTAATTTACCCTTTTTTGACCAAGTAAGTCCTACTAGGCTATTAGCCTCTTTTCATGGGAGATCCATGGTGGTATTTATATCACTGGGGGAAAGTTGGCCAAGGTATTGGTGAACGTCCCATACTGTTGTCAATATGTGCCATGGAATCCTTTACATCCATCACCTTAAGGTGGTAGGACCTCAGTTTAATGTCTCACTCTCTGAATGATGAAACGCTGAGGAGTGTGTCCCCCACTTATGCTACACTGCAACATCAGTAATCCAACTACCTGGTGTGGGAATAGAACCCAGAGCCTTCTGCACCAAAGGAGAGTCTGCTACCTGTTATACCACTGACAGTGACATAATTAAATCAATATCATGCTATGTACAGTTTTCTGTCTTGTGGACTGGTCATTTGTTATTAAATATCTAACACATTAACCTTTCATTCTTCTAATTCTGGATTTAAACAGCTTACCTTTAAAACAAAAATATTAAGCTGTTATACTGCCCCACATTTTTATGCATGAAGGCAAAGACAAATCCTTTAATGTTATCTGCAATAAATGTATATCGTCATTTTTTTTTGTTTTACCTGATAGGCATATCTGAAAATTATTTTAAAATTGTGCAAGCTGTGAGAAAATTGATTTAAAGGAAAAGGCAACATAGTTTGAAGTACATTCCATACCAACAGTAAACGAGAAAGAGCACTTATTTGACATAAAATAAATCTTCAGAGAATGTTAATGATTTCCATGGTGAATGTTAGAATACCTCCAATAAACAAAAGTAAATCACTTTAAAACAGAGCTTCTGTAAATCCGAGTTCTTTTCATCTCAAGTGTTTAGTCTATGTGGTGGCCTGTTGATATTTTTGATGATCAGAATTGGGACTCTTGTAATAGCAGCATAGAAAATGCAAATCTAAGAGAATGCATACCAAGCCCAGGGTTACAGTATCATACAGTTTTCCCCTACTGCAATGTACATTAATGTTGCGGTTAGTATATATTTATAAATAATATACATATATATAAAGCTGTTCCACCTGTTAACAGAGACTTTAAATATTCATTATATACAATTACCTATTACACTAAATTTATCTTGATAACTTTTTTTGACATTTTAATTTATGTCCTTTTTTACATGATCTGTAGCAGAGTGGAAGCATCTCCTTATGACGTTCCTCTATAAATATTGCATTTATTTAACAACAATATTCTAATTTTGTGCAGCTTATTTGGAACTTCAGTAACACAGCACTAACTGTATAACCTGTTTAAAGGAACATCTGTTCAAGACAGAACAGCCACATAATAATCTGACATAACAGCTGACACCCAAGGAAATTACATTCAGAAGGTCTGACCTCTCTTTTACCAGAATCAGGAAGTTGTCATCCTTCCTACAAATAAAACAAATGTTTGTTGCTGTATGTGGACCCTGGCAATTACTTTGGTTTGCTTGAGCCTACAATAGGGACCATGTTCCACTTTTATTCCCCTACTGAGGTACTTAGGGATGGAAGGCAGTGAAGGCTAGAGCTACTCTATTTAAATACAATGAGCAGAACTACAGATTATATATTCAATGGCTATTGGCAAGGATATCATAACAAACAACTGCAAAAAAGACTGCCATGGAATTCTCCAGTGGTCTACCATATATATTCAAAGGCTATTGGCAAGGATATCATAAACAACTGCAAAAAAGACTGCCATGGAATTTTCCAGTGGTCTACCATGCAGCATAACTTCAGGGATTTCCTTTCATTTTTTTTATTTAAATATCCTAATTATTATTTACAGAGTAACAGGTAGATTTCTGTCTGAAGATAAACTGGCTCTTCTTCAGTGCTGTAACCTGCAAGTTGCAATGTCAAAAATATGGGCTTTGTTTATCTATGCTTGTGTGCATACATCACTCTTCAGGTATTCACAGGATTCTATTCAGGGTCCTCCCAACATCACCTTTAATAAATGCCTATTTATTAGATTATTTGCCTGTATAGCATCCACTTTTACCACTTTATTTTGTCAGAGTTTACTTGGGTCAGGATTATAGCTTCCTTAAAAAAGGTAATAAAATATGAAACTTAGAAATGTTTTAATGTCTTTCAGAGAATAAGTGACCTGTAGATCAGCACCCTGATTGGAGAATGAACATTCTTCAGTAGGATGTTAATCTACAGATAGCTGAAATGAATCCATCACTTCACAGCAGCATATAAAGCTGCCGTGGAGCCCGGACTGAAATAAATCGAATGCCCGCCATTATTTTACGCTTGCTAAGCAGCACTTTTTCTGTTTAGCAAGTGTAAAATAAAAAAGAAAAAAAAAGTAAATAAAAATGAGTGTGCATATATATGTTTATGTCTGTGTGTGAAAGTGTATGTATGAATGAGAGAGAGACAGAGATTGATCAAGTTATTATTTTACACTCACTAAGTAACACTTTTGCTGTTTAGCCAGTGTAAAAAAATAATTCAAACAGAAAAAAAGTGTGTATATGTGTGTTTATGTTTCTGTCAGCATGTGTGAGTGAATTCGTGCATAAAAGCAGAAGAGACTGTGTGTGTGTGTGTGTGTGTGTGTGTGTGTGTGTGTGTGTGTGTGTGTGTGTGTGTGTGTGTAAGTGACAGAGAGACTGAAGAGTGAGAATGATAGCGGCAGCAGCAGTTGAGAGGTTTGCATACCTCTCCACCTCTTAGCTGAACATATCGGGAAAAAGCCTAAAATAAAGAGGAAACACAGGCTCAAAATGAGAACTCATTTTAAAGATCGTGCTTATAAAATTAGACAGTTACTTGAATAACAGAATGTGTTTTTTTATGCATTTTCGGAAGCAGTGGTGTTTATATGTGTGTGTGTTTGTGTGAGTGAGTGAGTGAGTGAGTGAGTGAGTGAGTGAGTGAGTGAGTGAGTGAGTGAGTGAGTGAGTGACAACAGCAGCAGTAAAGAGGTTAGCATACCTTTGGACCTTTCAGCTGAAGAAATCTAGAGAAGCCTAAAATAAAGGGGGCAATGCGGCAACTGCCTCATGTACACAGACAATCCTCTCCTTCTACCACCCAACACTACAACCTGTGAGAGATGTACTTACATAGCCAAACTGGAAGCAAAGCTCTCTCCAGCCAAGATTGTGCTAGACAGTCAAGAGGAGAAGGTTAACACCTGCATTACACCTCAAGCAACTCATAGCCCTTCAAAACCTACACCATCAACACCCACACATAGCAACACTAAATCCACATATGCGGAGGCCCTTAACATTAACTTGCCCAAGCAACAAGGACCTCCGAAGCCAAAATGCAAACAAACATCAGTCACAACCAAAGTGACACATAGCTCACAACACCAGTGTGCCACCCAACAACAGCCCCTAAGGCAAGACAATGTACCCAACACTTTAGTCATAGGTGACTCTATAGTCAGGCACACTGATGTCCCACTCACCAAGCTGAACAAGGAAAAAATTACAGTCAGCTGCTTGTCGGGTGCCAGGATCCGCCACATAACACATGCACTCAAGTCACTCCACAACAAGTACAAATACGACTCTGTCATTGTCCATGCTGGAGTGAATGACTTGAGACATACCTTCCTGGACTACATGAAAAGAGACATGGAAGAGCTCTTGGATCATGTGACCCAGACAGGTATGACCCTAGCTCTGAGTAGCATCCTGCCTTCACCCAGAATGATACCACAGTATAAGGACAAAATGACTGACTTCAACAATTGGCTTAGCTTCTGGTGTCATTCCAAGGGGATCCAGTATTTGTCTGCCAGGGAAGACATGACCAACAAGCCAAGATGCTTTGCACCGGTCACCCCTGGGATTCAGGTTACTGGCTAAAGCTCTTGCCACCCCTATAGTGCCTTTTTTAGGCAAGGTTCAAAGGACAAAACCACCACCATAACAGATACAAGCATGCAAAATCTGAAGGTAATGCTACTCAATGCTAGAAGTCTAAACCTCAAAATGCACTCTCTCGAGGCACTCCTAAAAATGGAGAACATAGATACTGTGCAGTAACTGAGACCTGGTTCAAGGCTCCAAAGAGCACCCCTGCAATACCAGGCTACAATTCTTACCACACTTTTCGGCCACAAAACCAAGACTGAAACACTAAAGGTGAGTGTTCATATTCACCAAGGATATTCACACCTCCAGGTTAGTTGCCCAACACAATGCATCTGAAATTCTCCAGGTGTAACTAACACTAGGTAAGACTGGAATCCAAATTGTAGCTTGCTACAGATCCCCCACCATGCCCCAAGATTGTCATTACACCTTTCTAAACATACTGGAAAATATTAAGATACAACCAAATACCCTAATACTGGGTGATTTCAACTACCCTGCCATTAATTGGGAAAACTACTCGGGTACCAACTCCTTTTCCCAACAGTTCTGGGAATTCATAAATTCCAAGGCCCTTGATCAACTAATCCATTGTCCCACCAGGGGCTCCAATATCCTAGACCTGGTCATTACCAGCATGGGAGATAGATGCTCCACACTAGTGGTCACCCCCTCATTGGTCAGGTCTGACCATAAGCAAATCACCTTTGACATCCACATCCCACCCCCACCCCCCAGTAAGGAAACCTCCTTAAAAAACTTCTCCAAAGCCAACTTCATGCTACTGAAGTCAGAAGTGACAAACTTCACAACACCCATGCAGATGGGATCTGGAGTTCGACTGCAGAATCCTACACTAAGGCACTGTACGAGCACATCCACTCGTGCATGAATCGTGCCATCCCAAATAGAACCAAGATGCTCTTCTCCAAAAAAGGAAGCCAATCTGGTGGTCCCCTGCTATAAACAAACTATACAACAGAAGGAAGAAACTGTTGCAGAAAAGAGGAAAATCCCAGGATGCAAAAAACTCCCTCACCAGCCTCAGTAAGAAGCTGAGATCCCTCATAAAATCCTCAAAAGCTAGTTACGAAAATAAAATTGCCAAAGATTTCAAAGACAACCACAAGGCATTTTATAGTTATGTCAAGAATCTAAATGGCAATGCTCAGATCTGCTCTGAGCTACAACAGAATGACATTAAATATACTGATCCCAAGGATATTGCCAATATCCTGGCAGATCGATTTAGTGCCAACTTCATCCCCTCTCAACCCCTAAAGGGCCTATCCCAATACCAAAAGATTGCCAAATTCCGATAATCACGGCCACACAGGTAGAAACCGCACTCTCCAAAGCTAAGAATACAGCATCCATGGGACCAGATGACATCCCAGGCTGTGTACTACATGAACTACAAAATGAACTGGCACCTCACCTAAGTGTCATGTTTAATCATAGCCTCACCTCAGGCTTCGTGCCCACTGAGTGGCGCACAGCTACAGTTATCCCACTCCACAAGGGAGGATCCACCTTGGACCCCATGAACTACCATCCCATCAGTCTGACAAGCCTGATCTGCAAGGGCATGGAACGCATTATTATGGAACTTATAAACAAAGACATTGGCAACCTTCAAACACTGGACCCGACCCAGTTTGGGTTTGTGAAGGGCCGATCTTGTCTCCTGAATCTGATTGACTTCTTCGAATCAGTCTCCAGAGCTGTGGACGAGGGTAAGACGGTCCACACAGCCTGTCTAGACCTCATCAAGGCCTTCAACACCATCCTCCACTCTGGAATCATAGATAAACTTACTAAGCTGGGCATAAATCCCTACGTAACTCGATGGGTTGCCAACTGGCTTACTGACAGAACCCAGACTGTAAAAGAAGCTGACTCCAAATCCAGCTCCAGACAAGTGACAAGTAGAGTACCTCAGGGTTCAGTCCTGGGACCACTCTTGTTTGGCATCTACTTCTCTGAAGTACAGGCCAACACTAAGGGACTCTGGCTAACAAAGTTTGCAGATGACTGCAAACTGGGAGCCATTATTGAATCCCCAAATGATGTGGATATTCTACAAAAGGGCCTTACAGAAACAGATGCCTGGTGCCAGAGCCATAGGCTCAAGCTTAATGCCAAGAAATGTATAGTTATCCCCTTTGGAAAAAAACATGTACCCATGAATTACCACATAGGTGGCAGGACACTAAACATCGAAAGTGTGATGAGTGACTTAGGGACACAGGTGGACAGTGGTCTCACTTTTGATAACCACATCACCACAACAGTCAGGAAATCCTTCTGTGTGGCACACCTCATCACTAAGGGCTTTTCATCCAGAAAAAAGGAGGTCAATGTCCCACTGTACTCATCCCTCATTAGACCCATTATAGAGTATAATGCCCCGTTTGGTATGTACCTCACAAGACATCTGCAACAGCTGGAAAGGCCCCAGAAATACCTCACTAAAAGAATCACAGGCCTAAAGCAGATGCCATATGCTGACCATCTAAAAAAAACCCAGCTATACTCTGTGGCATATCGTCTACTCAGAGGCGATCTCTGCTTAACATACAAGGCCATGTCAAACCCTGAGCTGTTGGACATGCTCCACTTAAAGAAATCCCAATCCCTCAGAGCCACACGCTCCAGGGATCTAAACCTTGTCATCACAATGAACAAAACATGCTGGAGGGATAGGTTCCTGACCCAGAGACTCCCCATACTCTGGAATAGACTGCCCATACATGTCAAGCAGAGCGCCTCATTGGCCCTCTTCAAAAGGAACCTTGATGATTGGATGGGAGATAGGAAATTCCCCCTGGGGATCATGTCAGTCGCCCTGCTAGACAGGGGTCCAGAGAAGTAAATATTGTGGGAAGAAATATCCAGGGAATTGCTATGGATAGGCTTGCATAGGCCCTAGGGCCGATAGCCTAGTAGCAACCTATGAACAAGGGCTCTAAAATAGGAACCGATTTTAATTATTGCTCTTATAAAGTTACAAACTTGCTTAAACAAAAGGATTTATGTTAGCATGACTTTTCTGAAGAAAATAAAAGTCTGAACCTCAAATGTATGTCATTATTTAGTAACTTCAATCTCCGATGACTGGCAACAAACCAAAAGTTTTAGGAATAAGGGACCAAAAAAATAAAGTAAATACCTGGATATTTTTTTAAAGTGTTATATTTTGAAGATAAAATGCTTCCTCCAACACCATTAAGATATACTACAGCAAGTTTGAAACATTACGTGGAGGAACTATTTTACATCAAAAATATATAAAAAAAAAAAAAAAAAATAGTAAAAAATAATGAAATAAAATACAACAATTTTACAGACAGCCCATTCTCTAAGTGCAATAATGCCTGCTGCGCTGGGCCTCAGAACACCCCTGGGGGACATTATTTCCACAGTAACACACACTCTAATAGGCATTGTTGGTTGCTTATCAGCTGATATGAATGAAGGGAAAAGATAGGAAGAGTGAGAAAAAAATAAGAAGGAAGGGATAGGACAGAGTACTACACTGAAAGGAAGCAACAGAGACAAATGAGGTACTAGAAGGCAAATAATATGGTAAACAGTTGATCAGACAAAGGAGGGATGGTATGAAAGCTTAAAGCATCAAAAATAAGTTTTGTCTGCAGGTGAATGTGCTTTTTTCTTCTTTTACAGAAATGATCCACATAATAGAACAACATGAACATATATTTATATATAAATTAGCTAGACATAAAAAATAAAAAAATAAACAAAAAACGCTGTTTGCTCTATATATTTGATGTGTAGTGTCACAAAAAAAAACTCTGCAACAGCAAAAGAACTACACACTGTATCTTTATGTTTATAAAATATTACTTATTATTACCAGGTTGTCTTGCCAGTTTAGATTCTGCAGATTAACAGCTTCCCAAGCAGTTGAGCTGCACAAAAATCCTATCATGCATGTAGAAATGGGTGATACGTACAGCATCTGAACAACCCAGTAAACAGCTTCAGTATGTCTTTTTTAACATTGTATTGGATGTGGACTAGAAAACAAAATGTATGAGCCTAAGGAGTTAACAATGACATAATGAGCAGGCTAGTACAGCTCTGAAGGTTTGATTTGGAGATTATTTCAGTAATTTACATTTTTATTTAATTTATTTAACATTTTTGATGGAAAGTTTGACTAGGACAGAGCCTGCTTTCAGTGGAGGCCCGAGGCAAAATGCTCCAGATGAATGTCTTTGCAATGTGGGAGGAAACCCAGAGTACCTGGAGGATACCCACACGAATACTGGGAGGACATACAAACACCACACAGCAGGCCTCCCTGCCGAGAATTAAACCGAAGAACCTCTTACTGTGAGGTGACAACTTTAACCTCTGCACTACTGTGCCACCCTACATATCAAGAAATGTCTGACTTGTTAGCCATACTGCCTTGTACATTATTCCTTTTGATGTACACATTACTAGTATATTGCCCTGTTGTACACATTACTAGTATATTGCCCTGTTGTACACATTGCTAGTATATTGCCCTGTTGTTTTAATGACCAAAGAATGAAATGAAAATATTTCTTAAATACAGAAGATGGAATCAATAAAAACAGAGACATTTGGAGATAATGCTATTGCTTTATGATACTCTACAAGATAAAAAAGTAAAAACACACAAACCTAACAAATGAATCATGTATAACTGACCAGAAGGGTGGAGGCAGAGTGACTATGGCCTTTTTTCTGAGATATTAAAATGACAGTGTGTGTATAAGTGAAAAATCTGTGCAGATTCATATAGACAATGGTTCTATAAAACATATATCAGAATATGCCAACCACTAAACATTGTGGATGTTTCTTCTTGCATTTTTAGTCATCTGTGGATGGACAAGATTAAACCATTCAGCATGATGTCAAATGTAGACGTGGCTGCTTTTAATATGGCAACCTATCATAGTTGCAGGTGAATGTGCTATATGAACACAGGCTGACTTGTAGCTTTCCACATTTGTTTCATAAAAGTATAAGGGCATCCAAGTATTTACTGTACTGAGCTTTTATTGTCATTATTTTGTACACAGTGAAAGGCTTTAAAGCAATAAGCATAACAAATTATACATTGGTAGGTTCTCTAAGAAAGCCATTTCAAGTCAGTGTTTTTACATTTCAAGAAACAGTATTTGTGGATGGTGCAGTGGTTATGTTGTTACCTCACAGCAAGGTTATCCGTTTGATTCTCAGCTGGGGTTTCCTAGAGTATTTCTCCCCAGGCTTCCACTGAAAATTGGCTTCGTTCCAAGTCAGACTTTCCTGGTAAACAAATATTTAAAGAAAATAAATTTTTCTTATTACTTTATGCATCTTCTCAAAATAACATCTTCTTCCATGCTATGTACATTACACAAATAATGAAACTGAGCTTATAATTAATGTGGCATTTTTAAAGTACCCTTTCTCGGTTTATAATTTAAGTGCATCATCTTTTATTGAAACATTGATTCTTATATATGGAAGCCAAATAAAGGTGCCATCTTTTCATGTGCCCCAGTTGGGGCATATCTTAATGGATTTAAAATTTTACAGGACATACCACACCTTTATTCGGGTCTGCTACAAGTGGTCACATGCCATTTGCTTACAACAAATCTCCCCTCTGCCACTTGCTTGTTTTTGTAAGTGCTTTATCTCCCACTTACTTGATCTTCCTTAAGCATCTATCCCAATGCCTGACCTCACCATTCTATCTAACCTACATGAACTCTAAGCCTAAAAACTTAACCTAATGTCTCGACTGCTCCCTAACCTAAGACATTTTCCCCTTCCTAACCCTAAATTCCCTGATTGCTCCCTAAACCTAAAATCCACTTTCCTTCCCTAAAGTGCTGATTGATTCCTAAAGCTAAAATGCCCTCCCCACTCCATAAACCTAAAGTCCCCCTTCGCAACATTCCTAGCCAGCCCCTAAACCTAAAATCCACTTTCCCTCCCTAAAGTGCTGATTGATTCCTAAAGCTAAAATGCCCTCCCCACTCCATAAACCTAAAGTCCCCCTTCGCAACATTCCTAGCCAGCCCCTCCCTAGGACACAAGCAGTTGTGTGCTGCAGCTGCTTGGCTGAAGTCATATTCATCGAGTTGGAGCACAAGCAACTGCCAGCAGGGGCTACAAAATGCTGGAGTTCCTGGCATCAAGGAGATTGTGTTCGGGTTCTTTGGACTAAAGTGCTTGTAGTGCTCCCATTTAATCAATGCAACAAAACTGATTTCATGTTATTACCAAGGAAAAGATTCACTGTTGCATAAATGCAACTGCTTTTATGATTTTACATCTGTTTGGGTATTTTAATGCAGTATCATTGTTAGTACAAGACAAAGAGAAAATTAAATATTTTGTTCAGTAAAATAAGTGAGTTTTCATTTTGATAACATAATTTTGATTCAGGACTGAAAAAAGGGGGTTCTTGGTAACCCTAGCCAAATACTTAAAGAACTGTCTGTTTACAATCACAAATCTTTCTGTTCTCTGTCTCTTGTTCTCCCACATACTCATAAAGTCAGGCATTTATGCCATACCTCTTCTGAGTTCTGCATATATAAAACATAACCCTTGATGCAGTGTCACTAACTACTTAAATGTGTAGCTTCTAAGAAATGTCTGTGGACTGGAGAACTTGAAGGCAAGACTCAACTGCAGAATGATATTTTATAATGTATCTGCTGTAATGTTTTAGGAAATGTCCATCTATCACATTTGACACTTAAAAAATTAGCTTTGTTGAATTATAAACAAAAAGATACTCAGTGCAGAGTTATGTCCAGTTCCTAAAAACAGATAAAGTATACAAGGGGGAAAATTTGCAAGGTTGATAATGGTGTGCCATTGCTTCATCGTAGATATTAAGTTGACAGTAAATATATTTTTTATTGCTTTCTCTGCATTGAAACAATAAACTTTGCTTACAGAAGCCAAGCCACTGTGTCTACTTACTGTTGACTGGATGACCTTGAATAAATAAGTCAATCTCTAAGGAAAAAGTAAAAATTCCTGTCTGACACACACACACTCTCTCTCTACCACTTCTACATGCAGACGTGCACGCACACACACACACACACACACACACACACACACACACACACACACACACACACACACACACACACACACACACACACACACGTGTGCATGCGTTATTCTGCTAAGGTTTCTTAAAAATGAGTTACTAAATACAAGCAGGCACACAGACGCACACACACACGTGCATGTGTTATTCTGATAATGTTTCTTAAAAATTAGTTACTAAATACATGCAGGCACACACACACACTCTGTTCTGATACATGCTTTTTAATATCTGTTATTAAACAGGTCATTGCAATTTTTTAATATCACTGGTCAAGCTGTGCACCATGACTGTGATTATTTTCTGCAGCAAGTTCTTAGCTTAAGTCAAGAATATGATTTTACTAATTATGCATTTTACAAGTGAGACAGCATAATTAAGAGATGGTGCTTTTAGTGCATAGGACATGATCCACCCCCTTTGTGCATTTTTGACAGAATAAAGTGCGTTCAGTATTGCTGATGTATTCACTGTATTTTCCTTATTAAGAGAAATACTAACTTAGGCCTGTGTTACAGGTGACATGCCATACAGCAGGCAATAAAGGATTGTTAAAAGTTTGTTAAACTTTAATGCATATAATAAGAAGGGTAGTTATTCTACTCTGCGAGTGAAAAATAATTACAGTGTACTATTTTAAGGTGTAGTACAATGGTAACAAGGTGGAAGGTATCATCAAGAAGTAGTACTTCAAAACGACTAAGACTAGAGTTAAAGCAACTGCTTGTCCAGCTACTTAGAGGAACTTCATCAGCTGGCATGTATATATGCTACATTGGTGAGGCGTTGACCTTTAATAACCTGCTCTCATCAGTATTACAACAAATTCAGAATGATCTGAGCATCTGGCCACCAAAAAGCAACCTGGTAGAATGAGTCAGACCACCATGACAGAAGCTGATCCTTCAGGACTTCCAGGGTCAGGGCACATGTAAATTCTCAGTATACAAACTCACAAAATAGATCTGCTCATCCCTTTTTGTTGCTGTTGCTTTATATAACAGAGATGATTACCCATAAAGAGCCCGAAAGAAATAGAATGCAATGCCAAATGTAAATTAAACACTCAAGATAATGTTTTCTAAGAATACCTGAATTTATTTATTATTATAGGTACCTAGGGGCCAAATAAAATAAATGTTCTTTTCTGAACACAGTTTGGAGCTAGAAATGATAAAAGTAGGAAGACAAGTAAGAAAGGGTGAACCTAAGAAATGAAATAAAAGAAGTGTGCATAGGTCAGATAATACAGTTAATGGATAAATTACCTGGGTACAACGTACATTCTTGTCCTATTAAATTATTAAACCTACAGATGACATCAAACGTTTAGAAATCTCCAAAACTCCTGAAGTCTGAAAGACTGCTGTACAAGTTCCTTAAAATTGTTGCCTGGTTGTATGAACTTCTGAAAGAACCAGTTCAGTGGAAAAAGAACTGAAGCAAGTTCATATGCACTGTGTTGTGTTCAAGTTAAATAATACACGGGGATTCAATAGACTCTATGTAGGCATCACGCAAAGCCTGCATGGAGGTTATGTGTTTGCGTGGTAAGCAGCAGCACTAATTACACGTTCATGCGAGTGCCATGTCTACATGTAAACAAGCATAGTTTTGTGGCTAGTAACAGTATTGATGGCCAGGAAACCATATAAAGCAACATGGATAGCAGCAGACATGTAGACCTGTAGGATTGTGTGGAATGCCACAGTAACTACCAGGGTTAATAATATAGCAATCTATACAGTCAAAACACATTACAGGACAGTGTATACAGTGCAGAGTATTGTGGAATTCTATTGCAGGCATTCTGAATGAAAGTTGTGTAAATGATCCATAATGGTACATGGAATGCCATTTAAAATAAACAGTCAGAGGAAGTGTTTGTATTGAATGTGGACACAGATGAATTGTAGGAATGAACACAGGGAAAGAGGACAGGTGAAACATCATACTGTACAGCAGATGAGGGCTTGTAAATAGAAGACAGTTGTAGCTGGACCACTAATCACATATCGACATGGTACAGTATGGACTGCACAGTGAAAATGTATATTATGTGACTGTCAGACAAAGTGGGATAACAATGAAGAATATGTATTTGTGTTATAAGCATCTTGACATGAGCAATAGAGAGGACATCTATCAGGGATGTTATATACAATCGGGGTTATGTGCGTACTGTGAAGTTGTGCAAACTGATTTGCCTGAATATGACTGTAATGTCAGCAGAGGTCTACACCAAGTGGGACACAGTTACAGGCTCATGGACAACAGTAAACAGAAGCATGCACAATCATGGACAATATCACTTGTAATCCCATGTCTCTGACATAACATATATGATTCTGAGTGATCATAGAAGGTTCCACATGAACACACTTGTAAATCTATCATGACATATCAGCAATCTATGAGGGTAATCAAGCACACCATCCTGACACTGTAACATCTGCTGGAGGTGTTAGGAGGGACACTGCTGTACCTGCATGTGACATTATGATAAATCCAGGCTAGCTGACTGGTGTGTATGGCATATATATGGCACAATCCACATTGTCATGAATGTAACCATACCATCAATGTTGTTAAACAGCTATGTATGTACTTTGTGCATTACCGGAACAGGTATCACTCATGCATCTGATATAACGTGTCTATATTATATAATCGAGCTGTTAAAAGTTCGAACGTCATATGGTCAACACCATATGATCAAACTTTTAAAAGTTCAAAAATGTAATAAAAAAATAAACCAAAGAAAAATCTACCTGAACAGTTTAAGAAGGAGGGCAAACTCCCCTGCACCCCCCACCCTCCACTCTTTAAATATACCAACTCTGAGATCACACTACAGTGCAGAAAGGGAAATCTTCCCATTCTGCACTGTACGGAGATCTCCGTTGAAATGTTCGACCTTTTAAAAGTTTGATCATATGGTGTCAACCATATGACGTTCGAACTTTTAAAAGTTCGACAAAGTGATATAGACCCAGTATAACACCTTGATGGGGTTCCGCATCATCAGATAGTAATGTTTATGCAACAAAAGAACACCTAGGTATGGCCAGTAAGATGTGTGGGAGCTCACTGTGGCAAAGGTGGTACACTTCAGTTACGCATCACTGGGAGATGTGCAGGACAGGTACATGAAGAAGGGTGCATTGTACGCAGTCATTGGTGTGATGAAGGTTGTGAACTACGGAGCTGTTATGGTTTTTGATGTGGATGTCCTGCACATACTCAGGAGATGTGTTACATCCAAGGGAGTAGTCACCATTGTGGACACATGCTGGTGGACATTCCACATACCATCTACCACAAGACACAGGTCACATACCATTTGGTCTGCTCATAGGAGTGTGATGTCTATATTATCAGAGGTTTGTGGATCTGTTTTCTTAATATAACAAATCCCCCCATGTTTTTGTTTCATCTCATGTGTTGTCATGGCTGTGGCAGCAATCTTTGGTGTGTATTGATACTGTCTGTATCATACTAATATCACAGTTGGAGTCAATGACTGCTCACAATCTATAGTTCTCCAGATAGCTGTTTGGACACAGGATGTGTACATCATGCTTAATATCTGTGACTTAAATAATGAACAGGAAAGGGCCTACCAGACTGCCTGGACACGAGATATAGGTCACTTCACACATTTCAACATATTTAGATGCCACATATGTAATCCAGTGGTCTGCCCACTCAGTGATATACAGTGGATATAAAAAGTGTACACACCCCTGTTAAAATGCCAGGTTTCTGTAATATAAAAAAAATGAGACAACAATAAATCATTTCAAAACTTTTCCCACCTTTAATGTGACCTATAACCTGTACAATTCAGTTGAAAAACAAACAAATCTGTTAGGGGAAAAAAAATAAAAAACGTACAATAAGCTGGTTGCATAAGTGTGCACACCCTTAAAGTAATACTTTGTTGAAACACCTTTTGATTTAATTACAGCATTCAGTCTTCTTGGGCAGGAGTCTATCAGTGTAGCACATCTTGACTTGGCAATATTTGCCCACTCTTCCTTGCAAACGCACTCCAAATCTGTCAGATTGTGAGGGCATCTCTTGTGCACAGCCCTCTTCAGGTCACCCCACAGATTTTCTATTGGATTTAAGACTGGGCTCTGGCTGGGCCATTCAAAAACTTTAATTTTCTTTTGGTGAAGCCATTCTTTTGTTGATTTGGATGTATGCCTGAGGCCATTGTTGTGTTGAAAGGTGAAATTCCTCTTCATCTTCATCTTTCTAGCAGACACCTGAAGGTTTTGGGCCAAAAGTGACTGGTATTTTGAACTGTTCATAATTCCCTCCACCTTCACTAAAGCCCCAGTTCCAGCTGAAGAAAAGCAACCCCAAAGCATGATACTGTCACCACCATGCTTCACCGTGGGGATGGTGTTCTTTTGGTGTTGCAAAGTGTTGTTTTTGTGCCAAACGTATCTTCTGGAACTGTGGTGAAAAAGTTCAACCTTGGTTTCTTCAAACCATAACATATTTTCCCACATGCTTTTGGGAGACTTGAAGCATTGTTTTGTAAATTTTAGCTGGGCTTGGATGTTTTTCTGTGTAAGAAAAGGCTTCCATCTTGCAACCCTACCCCATAGTCCAGACATATGGAGAATACGGGAGATTGTTGTCACATGTAGCACACAACCAGTACTTGCCAGAAATTCCTGCAGCTCAGGGATCCAGAAAGCTCAGTGGAAAGTGCACAACAACATGTGATTGACATTGGTGCTGCTGTTTCAGGGAGGACAATTATGTCCTAGAAGGAGCTTCCAGCTAGGCTTACTTATCTCAATTGTTAAATATTTCTTGTATAGTAAAATATTGACAGTAATACATAAGTTTTATTTAATATAATTTTTTTGTGGGGGGGGTGGACTAGTTGTAGATTGATACAGTTAACAACACAATCTAGTTGATTACACATTGGCTTGGGGTGTACGTGCCATTCAAATTTTTTTAAAAGTATTGTTAATGGAAATATAAAGGGCAAAAAGTTTTAACCCCCCCCCCGTGTTACTGTTAATTGTGGCAATGGTGTCCTTATCTTTTTCTTAACTTCGTCCAGAACCATCCTCCCTAGTAACTCTGAAGAAATATGCATATGGTAAGCCAAACATTTTTATGTCAGTACTCATGAGCAGTTCACAGAAATATTTATTTTCTCCACATGTGTGATGTGGGTGTCAGGACTGTTGTGTGTATTATTGTACTGCCTGTAATAGTGACAACACTGTTAGTTTATTTATTTATTTTACATTTGTTTGTCGGGAAAGTCTGACTGGACACATGTCCTTCTTCAGCAGAGACCTGGGGAGAAAAACTCGACATTTACAACAGAACAATTGTACAAAATTTCAAAACATTACACCAGGGAAGTAACACATGGATACAGACAGCGATTTCTTAATACATCAACTTTACACATATAGACTACTGTTAATACACATTTCTAATAATAGCGGATAGTAATATTTCTATTTACCACAAAACGTTATGCGTATGCATAACTATGGAGAGATAACACAGGTAAATAATGCTATATTATCAGGTAGAGATAATAGTAAAGAGATAATTGACCAGTTACTAATTGAGAAAAGTTGCAGGAAGTTTGGGGAGCAGAGACTGCATCAGACTAATTATTGTGAAGGAAAAGATGGGTGGAGAAGACAGGAAGAATAAGAAGAGAGGATAGAGGAGTTAGATAGCGATGGGGAGGGGGTGCAAAAAGGAACTCATAAGATGCCCTTCTATTCATGTTTTAGTAAGATTTTATACAACTACTCTTTATCCAGGATTGGTGCATAAGCATAGCTTTGTATTAAATGGGATTTGAGTCTTTTTTTTAAATTGCAGAGCATTTATAGTTGTCTGTATATTTGTCAGCAATGAGTTCCAGATTTTGGCTATGCATGTTGAATAGAGGAAATTGCCAGCGGTACTCCTGGATTTGGTAACTTTTAAGAAGAATTTATTACTTGAGCGTAAAGACCAGGTACTAGTGTAGGGGAGTAGAAGGTTTTGCAGAGTAGGGTTTTTCAGGTTGATTTAGAAGTGTATGGGCCAAAGTAAGTTGGTTGTAATATAAGAGCTGGGGTAGTTCTAGCCAGTTAAGTTGTTTGAGTGCAAGGCAATGGTGTGTTCTAAAGTTGAAGTTTGTTGAAAACTTTGAGATCTTATTATAGCAGGTATTTAATTTTGCTAGGTCTGATTTTTTTTGGTTTGTCAGAAATGGTGAGTCTTATATTAGTGTGGAGATCAGGTGTGATCTTGCAGTGGTGGCTTTTGCACTATTGGTTAGGTAATGCCTATTTCTGTTTACTTTCTTGACTATCTGGGCTATGTGTAGGTAGAATTTCATAGTGTTGTCAATAAGAACACCCATAAGTTTAGTCTGAGAAACAGGAGAGATGGTAGTATTGTTTGTAGATGTGATCTTAAATGGAGAGAGGGGATCTACAGCACTAGTGGGTTGAAATATCATGAGTTTGATCTTACTGGGTTTTAGAATAAGCTGAGCTTCAGAAAGCCAAGTTTCAACTACAAAGAAGGATTGCTGCATTAGTTGTTGTAACTGTTGGAGTGATGATGCAGCGCATGTTAATGTAGAATTGTTCACATATTGAATTAGGGAGGCATGCAGTGTAGCAGTGTGTAAATGGTTAGTGAAAAGTATGGAAAGAAGGGGACCTAGAATGGAACCTTGTGGTACACCTAAAGTAACGGGAAGTAGAGGAGATATACTTTGTTGCCAATTTACAGCTTGCTGGTTCCCTGTTAAGTAGTCTTTGAATCAAGTAAGTGTGGATTGACTAAGGTTTAGTTTTAAAAGTATTTCTATAAGTTTGTTATGAGAGACGGTATCAAATGCTTTTGATAGATCAAGAAATATGGAGGACACTATTTTGCCATTGTTCCTCTGTTGATTAATGATATCTGTGAAACTCATTAGGGCAGAAGTAGTACTGTGGTAGGGCCAAAATCCATGTTGGGTTTTGGATAGCAGGTTGTTATCAAGGAGATACTGTATAATTTGTGAATGGATGTATCTTTCTAGAAGTTTAGACAGAGGTGACAATATAGCTATTGGCCTGTAATTGGACAGTTCTAATTACTTTCCCACTTTATGTAGCAGAATGATATGTAAGATTTTCCAGATTGCTGGTACCTTTTGTTTGGAGATTGATTGGTTTATTAAGATGGATACTGGGTAGGAGATGGCATCAGTAGCCATTTTGAGATATTCAGCTGGTAGGTTATCAGCTGCTTGGGTTGTTAGTTTGATTTTTTCAGTAGTTTTTTTATAGTATCTGTTTGTACAGGCTGGAAATTAAAGGTGCTGCTATCTGGACTTCCTGTGGGAATTTCTGTAGAGGTGGTGGAACAGTTATTATTAGTAAGCCCTGTATGGACTCTGTGAAATACGTATTAATCTGCATAGCTATAGAGTCTGAGTTGTTAGTGGTTATAGGGATGGGGGTACTGGTGTTTCCAGGTTGTAGGATTTCATTAATAGCAGACCAAAACTTCTGAGGGTTGTTTTGATGCTTAGTTTGTATATCTTGGTAGTGATTAATCTTGTCCTGTTTTATTTGTTTTTTAGCTTTGTTTCTAAGCTCTTGATATGCCTCTTTAGTCACTTGTGTTTTGTTTTTTTTGCCACAGATTCCAAGCTTTATCTCTCTCTTTTAATAGTGATCTGGTTTCTTTTGTTAACCATGGAGCATAGTTTGCTTTTATTCTTATTGCTCTTGGGGGAGCTAGTCTATTCAGAATGTTCAGGAACGTTAAGTTGAAGTATTCTATAGCTTCCTTTAGGGGGAGATGTTTCAGTGGTACCCAATTACAGAGTTTAAGGGTAGATATGAAATTTTGAGTGGTAAAATTTTTTTGTTCCTAATTTCATGATAGCTAGTGAGTTTTGCTGGATTTATTCGCTGCCTAAGAAACAAAGTGGAAGATGATAGCTGAGACCACCTGGAAGACACCCAGCTTGTAAAGACAGAGGTCAGTCAAGGATGGATTGCCTATTTGATGTTTTATCAATACTAGTGGGGGCTTATATGATTTGGGTGAAGCCATGGAGGTTTATGTGACTTGTAAGGTTTTTGTGAGTTACAAGTATTGAAATCTATGTTGAAGTCCCCTATAATAATTTTTTCCTGGGGAAGGACCAGTAAATAATGTGTTCTAGGGTGGAGATGTTGTTACCTGGAGTTATATAGGTTCCAACTATGTTTAAATATTTTTTGGAGTTGATCTTAAGTTTTGAAAAGATTACTTCTGCATTATTGAAGTCAGGAGTATTTTGTTACAGGCTCTCTAGGATAAGGTTCTTGTTAGTATATATTGGACTGTAATAGTATAGCAATTAATGTCTTTCCTGTGTTTGTTGCTTATTATCACAGGTGATTCTGATAGTGGAAGTGTAGGACTGATGATGATGGTGGTCAAACTTAGGCACAGTTAGGGGGGGTGGTTCAGAGGTTGACTCTGACACCGAGGTTGACATTCAGCCATCCTCTGTAATTCCATCAGACACATCCAGTAGGCCTACCATTCCAGTGAGCCCTCAGATATTAGATAGGTGGAGGGTGAGACACTTGATCAGGGTAGTGCAGTTACTGTGGCTTCTGTGCCTGCTGACTTTGGTCATAGCCAAAGTGTGGGCAAGATGCCACAAGGGAGGGTTTTTGGGGTGCTCAGAGGAGGTCTGCTTTCCATCTTTCACCTCATCCTCGTGTGCCTTCCTGTGCCACTCAACATATGTTTAGGGCCATCATGGAGGCACAGGCACATTCCAATAGGTCCTCCAGAGAGATATTTAGGGTTGTAAATATGGCACAGGTTGACGTGTGACTGCCTTCACTGTGTTGCCAATTCAGTGGATCAATGAATGACACATTGGAATGGGCAGTGTCTGTGATGGAACATTTGCTGGGAGAGGGGTGGCATCTACATGGGCATAGGTCAGCCACATCATCTGATGTTAGCAGATGTATCTTTGTCCAATCATACTTAGTAGTGGCAGTATTTCCACTCATCTGCCAGTGGTTGAGGTGTCCACACCCAGATGTGGCAGGTCATGGGGTCATGGTCCTGGGCATCCTCATGAGGATAGCTCATCCAGCAGACAAGAGTCACATTCAGGTAGCAGCAGTTCATCTGACTATGGGTATGGAAGTGCCATTTTAACTCCTAGCAGAGCCAGTTCTCGTGGTTGGGTATGACACCACCTCTACCATGCACAGCTCACACCTATCCAACATACCAAGATGTATTGGTAGCTAGAGCTTGGCTGGATTCTTGCAGACACTCACACGCCAAACAGTTACATGGCTCGGGTATGAGGCTTATAGCTTATTCTGTCTCACTGGCCATTTTTTACTTTAACCAAATGTCTGCCTATTTCTCTTTCTTACTCACATGCACTCAGTTACCTTTTCTGTCAGCCTAGCCCCCCCCCCCACCCCCAACACTCCGTGCAAGTGATGATAACTGTTGCATATCATTGTTTCCTATCTTTTGGATTCAGGGATACATAAGCTTTGTGTCTGATGCTCAGGGTGCATAGCACTGCAATGGTCACACAGTTGTAGCAGATCATGTAGGGTTTATTGAATCTGTCTGATAGTATTTCATCTAAGCATATATGAGTTAAGTAATGCAGATTTTTTTTTTATGGAGGACTCTACTCAAGTATGAATAAAGTTCATTTAATTCCCTCATATCATCTCACAAACTTATTTGCACAGTGCCTGACTGGCTATTGTATGACATATTTTGGCAGTAGGATGTGTCACTGATAAGCTGTTTTGAAATGTTTTGTCCACAAAGAGAATGTGAGTTCTGGAACACTTCCTTCAAAATACTTACTCCGAATTAACTAGGTGCTTCCTCCTTTATGGCTAACCTGTCTGGCATCTATTAAAAAATAACTAATGAAAAAAAAAAAATAACCAACCCAAAATTCAGAGACTAGCCCAACTTCAGACTGAACAGAGTTAACTCCTCTTCTGTAGGTTTGAAAAGGTTTGCCCTCACCTTTTTCTGACCACAATATGATTACATGTTCTGTTGTACAGGTTGCCAATCACTTTTTTGTTAACCAAGTAAGCCCAATAGGTTCAAGTGTGCCTTTTTCATGAGCAACACACAAACACTGTCTATTTAAATGATTTACAATCACCCAGTTTGTAAGTGAAGCTAGAAGGAATTAAATCTAGGATGATAGGCTAAAGCTTGTAAGCAGCGGGTTCCTATTAACTTGTCGAATTCCTGAAACTTCGAAGCTGAGAACATCGAACTCAGATGTTCAAAGTTCCAGGAATTCAAACAAAAAACAAATAAATAAATAAAAACCCTAAAAGCAAGTTAACTGTTACAAAAAGGGGGGCAAGCACCCCTGCACCCCCCTCACCCCCCGCTCATTAAGTATACCAACTCCGAGATCGCAATACAGTGCTGAAAGGGAAGATTGCCCCCCTGCTTGCTAGAGTTTTCTATGTTTCTTTTGTTTTTATTTTTTTTTTTCACCTTGTCGAAGTTCTGAAACTTCAAACATAAGGTTTCGACCTTATGGTGTTTGGAGTTTCGGAACTTTGACAAGGTAATAGGAACCCGTAAGCAGCCCATAACCTTAAATGTCTATGCTAAATTGTCAGACCATAGCCTGTCAATTTTGCTCTATCAGTGGAAATCAGGAAAAAACATTTTGGGTGCATTTCCAAATGTGTACAACACTGCTTCTTTTTTTCTTTTAAAAAAACTTTAAACTCTGAAAACTGAATTTTTACATCAGTTCACCAACCCACCTATTAACTCTCCCTCTTCCTAGAGAATTTCTACCTACATACATAAACCAGATACTGCTTCTGAAGTTATCCACTGTGGTATGGTTTTCCTCCTCCACCCTCCAGGTAGCTTCAGATAGCAAACGTCCCCCCTCATGCAGATGGGAGTTTGGTCTCTGAGGGAAGTTGTTTGTGGCAGTGTCCCTGGGGAGATCCTTGAAACTGCTGTCAGTGAGATATCTACTCTCTGATGGAAGTTGATTGTGGCAGTGTACATGGGGAGATCCTTGATACTGCTGTCAGTGAGATATCTACTCTCTGATGGAAGTTGTTTGTGGCAGTGTCCCTGGGGAGATCCTTGAGACTGCTGCCAGTGAGACATCTACTCTCTGATGGAAGTTGTTTGTGGCATTGTCCCTGGGGAGATCCTTGAGACTGCTGTCAGTGAGACATCTACTCTCTGATGGAAGTTGTTTGTGGCAGTGTCCCTGGGGAGATCCTTGAGACTGCTGTCAGTGAGATATCTACTCTCTGATGGAAGTTGTTTGTGGCAGTGTCCTGGGGAGATCCTTGAGACTGCTGTCAGTGAGACATCTACTCTCTGAGGGAAGTTGTTTGTGGCAGTGTCCCTGGGGAGATCCTTGAGACTGCTGTCAGTGAGACATCTACTCTCTGATGGAAGTCGTTTGTGGCAGTGTCCCTGGGGAGATCCTTGAGACTGCTGTCAGTGAGACATCTACTCTCTGATGGAAGTTGTTTGTGGCAGTGTCCCTGGGGAGATCCTTGAGACTGCTGTCAGTGAGACATCTACTCTCTGATGGAAGTTGTTTGTGGCAGTGTCCCTGGAGAGATCCTTGAGACTGCTGTCAGTGAGACATCTACAGGACTACTATCTCTTTGATCCTTCACTGTTTCCACATGTACAGTACTGCTAAGGTGATATATATAAATTCCCCTGTATGTATGGCATCCTTAATTAAAATACTGGCACATGCTTAGGTTGTTTGATAGTTCATCTAGCCTCCACTTGGTCATTAGGCCTCTTAACTTTCCCTTCAGGTCAACTCTACCAACTTTCTAGACTGTACTTGAATCACTGGTTGTATAATTAGGGAACTATCTCTTGCACCAACAAATAACTACATACATCATTGTTTTGAACATAACAGAAGGTAATACACTCTATAAGTCTTGAATTTCAATCCACTCTACACTTCTATAGCATACTAAGTAGTAGTAGTACTTCTGGTTATAGTTTCTATATTTTTATAGTTTAGTAAGCAGTAGTAATTCTGGTTAAACGTTCTATACTTCAATAGTATAGTAAGTAGTAATAGAACTTCTGGTTATACTTTCTGTACTTGTACAGTATAGTCAGTAGTAGTAGGACTTCTGGTTATACTTTCTATACTTATATAGTACAGTAAGTAGTAGTAGTAGGAGTTCTGGTTATACTTTCTATGCTTCTATAGTATAATACATAGTAGTAATACTTCTGGTTATACTTTCTTTACTTCTATAGTATAGTAAGTAGTAGTAGGACATCGGGTTATACTTCCATCCAAGTAAGATGAATTTGCTGAGGCTCGCTGTTGTCCAACAGCAATGAAAGCATGCTTTTTCGGGTTAGTGGTAGCATTTTCAGACAACGTTACTGTGAATGAGGATTTACCTTTCTGAGATGAAACAGCCACAGAGTTACTTATATTAATGTTAGAGCTACAGGGGGCTAAAAGGGATCAGGAGAAATGAGGATAATTTTTGCATTATTCAAGAAACTGTCTACACTGTGGACACCAGTATGGAAAGTATTTATAGTTTGTTGAGCAACTGTTGATATATCCAGTCAGTTCTGCTATTGTTTCTTTATGTAAAATTGATGGTTATCCATAAAGACCCTAGGAAAAATAAAATAATTCATCAGGCAGAAGACAAAGAAACAACGGTCAAAGGATTAAGGAACACCAGTAAAACCTAAGAGGAAGACACTTGGATGGATCTGTTTCCACAGATATTTAAAGGACAAGTAACAAAGGTCATTCTAAAGCTTGCTGTATGGGCATATAGATAAAACTAGGAAGACAAACAGGAGACTGACCATGAGAATCAAAATGGATACCCAGATGTTTGTGTAGATAGAGCAATTAGACTTACAAGTTCTTAAAAATGAAGGCTTGAAAGAGTGAATCATATATTTACTTTATTTTTAAATCTTTTATCCAGTTTGTATGGTTTTGGGAAATAATCTGTTTCAGTATAACAAGACATATAGACAGGTGGTTTTTTAGGGCAGCTACTTGAAACCCCTTTCATACAATCAAATATGCCACTGTTAGAAGACTCATGGTCTACCAAGTCTTTTCAATTCTGCATTTAGACCCATCACCTCCCTTCATCCTGTGCTTTCCCTGCTGTATCTCTAATGATATCAAACCCCTCTTGTGACTTTCACTGTACCACTGCTATCAGCAATACATAGCAGGGTGATATATATATATATTTTGAAATTGTATTTTTCTTTCATTTAGCTTGACAGGTTCTCATTTTAGCTGCCTTGACTCCTTCTTCAGCTCTGTCCTTTATTCACAGCTACACATCTTCCACTTGTTCCTAGACAACATAATATGTTTGGCCATTGTACCTGCCTTTTTCCCTTTTCTTAGTACTAATATACAGATGATTTCCTAGTCTTCTAAGTCCCTGTTGATGCTTCAGTCTCCCCATTCTGTTTTCTTGTGTAATGCATACATGCCAAACCTTCCTGACATCTGCTTGTACTCCATCCCTTCTATACCCTTTAACATGTTGGTAACTTTGCATTGCTTGCATTCAACCTGTTGTTTGTATGGCAATTAGAACTGCATAAAGTAGTCCAGATGTGACCTTACTGGTGTCCTGTACAGTGGAACAATGATTTTGGTTTTTCTGGAATCCATTCCTCATTTTGTGAACTTTTACATCTTTCTGTATTTCCCCAGTGCCTTTTAAAACTACATGGTATATTTCAGCTGATGGGTTTCTATTATTCCCAAAATAATTTCCCTCTTTGTTCTTCTAAGAGTCATCCCACTATGAATGAATACATTCTCTGGATTCCCCTAAGTACAGATCCTTTAACTTTTCATGTTGAATCCCAGTTGACAATACTGATAAAAAACTCTGGCTTTCCTTGAAGCTGCTTCTCCATCTGTGACTACTGCAACAAAGCTTGCGTTATCAGTATATAAGCTGAGCTTGTTGTTCAAGGCCATGCTATATGTGATACATGTATACAACACAGGTCTACAGCCAGTGCTGAAGCCTGTGGCATGTCACTGCTCATTGACCTTTCTTATGATGGTTCTCCTTTAATAGCCACCTTTTGCTTTTGATCATGCCTCTCTCAAACGATATGATTTTTGCTCTCATATTCAACCTTGGTCCTCAAACATTTACTGATTTTCTTTATAAAGTTAGAGATCTTTATTTATTCATATATTTTTAAATAAATGAACTTAACCTAAGTATTGGAGATTTACTATACAAAACTTTATATTTCGAAAAATAAAAAAAATGTTCCTATTCTGATACAGTGATGTAACTTTAAAGGCTACACTATGATTGTTGATGTTCAGACTTTGGGATCCAGTCCTCGGTTTTGTCTCCCTATTCACACCCTTTGATTTTCCTTCCAATTGCTTGTCACACATAGTATCAAAGGTCTCTTTAAAGTCCAGATATGCCACATACAGACTGGACTTCTTTTGCCTACCTCACTAGAGATCAAGTCATAGTTTTCCATGTAGACCTACACTCTATTCCATTAGAGAAAAAATTAATTTGAGGATCCTCAACTAAGCTACAGCATAGAATCCTCTCCATGGAATTTCATGTAGAAGAAATTAAAGTAATAGACTGTAAGGGGAAAGAGGTGTTTAAGGTATTCAGTGGCATTATGTTTATGTGTTTGCACCTGCAGTTGTTAATGAAACAGGAAGTAAGAGGTGACTAAATGCACATTTATTTACATGGGATCTAAGAGCATAAGGGGGGGAGGTTGTTCCAGGCTTTGCCTACTTTATTTGCAACAACAGAAATTCTGGTTAACTCTTATTTGCCTACATAATTTGTAAAACTTGCACTCCAAGGTATTTCTCCAAGTTATGTCACACTCATGAGCACTATGCTGAGTGTTCATTTGCTGCACTAATGCTGTGACCAAGATACATAAATTGCAAACTGTTCTAGTTGATTGGCTGCACAAACAGTTCTAGCTGATTGGCTGTAGAGGTTTTTATAATTCAACTTAGATTGTATCGGGGGCAGAACCTAGATGGCAAACAGATAAGCAGCATTTTTAGAGCTCCACAAAACAGTACTAGAAAACAGGGAAAATTATTTTCATTAACCAGAAATAGAAAAAAAAAATATTAAGGAACTTAAGAACTACAACTCTACTAAATTTTAAGAAATATTATTGAGTTTTTCCTGTCAAAATATTCTGGAGAACAACACAGCTGTTTAGTAATGGCCAGTTTAAAGAATTCTCACTCAGAAACCACTCTGAAGAAGGAGATACAACTGACGTCTTCCACATTACATGAACTGTCATTGAAAATGGATAGATTCACTGATAATTTGGAAAGTCTCAAGGAAAACTGCCAAAAGCAAACAGATGTACTAAAAGAAATACTGTAGCAACAACAAAGTAAATTACTTGATATGGAAACATCACGAAATGACATAGATGGAAGACTCAGGGAAGAGGAAAACCAGACAGAATTCTTACTTCACCAAAATAACTGGCTACTTAATAAATTGGATGATTTAGAGAATAGGGAGAGGAGAACTAATATAAGAATATTTTGTCTTCCATAAAAAACTGAGGGAGAAGACCTCATCAACTTTCTGAATTCCTGGCTTCTTGAAGTGCTTGATTTAAAAGAGGGATTATCAAATGGAATAGAAAGAGCTCACAGAAGCCATAGGAAAATCTATACCCTCTTCACCTAATGCACCACCAAGATCAATTGTGGTAAAGCTCCTGTCCTTCTTGGAGAAAGAGCTCATTTTAAAAACAGCCTGAAGAAAAATCCCATAACATATAAACAGAGTCAGATCAGATTTGACAATGATTATTCTGCAAAAGTATTACAAACAAGGAAAAAAAACTTGGCCATTAGTGTAATTTCTCAAACAAAATAAAATAAAAGCGCAGATGGTACATCCTGCTAGAATCAGAATTTTCTATTCAAAAAACTTGAGAACCTTTAACAACATTGAAGAAGCTTCTACCTTCATCAAGAATAATAATATCATCACAATTCCTGAAGAAATGGACTGGACTGTTTCCACCAACTTGAAAAGATCTCCAGAAAAAAAATATTTGGTCCGATGTAAGGAAAAAGAAACAAAGAACTGATTTTAAAACTACCCAGTCTTCCAAATCTCTCAAAGAATCAACAAAGATATAGACTTCTGGACTTTACCTCAAAATGTATGTATTTTATCTATTATATTGCCTATTATACTCTCAGACATGTATACTTTTTCTTACACTTATACTTGATGCAACATACTCATCACAAGTCTAGTGGTTGTGTCTGATAATGTTAAATGGTTTTATAACTTAGAGTGACTTCTAAAAATATAGTTACATCTCATTCATAGGCAGCGAGGAAAACCAGATTCAAATGTTATCTTTCACTTTAGTATAATTAGTTATATGTAAAGGAAGAACAGAGACAACATATACACAGATGTTTTTTTCTCATCTCCCTTTTTATTAATAGTATATTTAGTTCACTTCATTGTTGCATAATAGGAATTGAAACATTTTAATCATAGTTTCTGTGGCTTACTAACTTCACTACACTTCAAATTCCCATTTAAATGTAACATAGATATCCATATTTTTAAATGTGGAAAAAGTAGAGTCACTATAAACAGAGTTCCGTTACTGGGTTCTGACAATGCTGTTATTTGAAACATTCTAGTGCACTAGTTAGAGCTTCCCTTGTCTGCTATGAAAGATTTAAGGTGGAAATAGTCAGTTAAGGAATCCCCTGCTTGTCTGTTGTTAAGGTAGCGCGTGTAGTGTGATATCAGTTGCACAAGCAGTATATTTTAAGCTCATTTAACATGGTCTTTGGATTATTAAAATCTATAAACCCTGCCTTCTTTTAAATAAATAAAAAGAATAGGTGTGAAATCAGTGACGGAGTAGCTGCTTTTCATGTTGGTAACACAAAAAAAAAGAATTTACGGTAACATTGAGTAACATCCAATTGAAAAAGTAATATAAGCATTACAGACTACATTGTTACACTTGAAGTAAACACAGTCCTTTCTTACTTCTGAATTATTCCTACCTAGGCTATAAGATACACTATGCTATGGTGATCCAGTAAAATATCATGTCTGATAGTTTTGTAAGCATCTGTTACAGTGTTGCAAGTGTAAATAGGAAAATATGTGTGTAAGATCCACACATCAGCTGCAGTTGTGACATACTTCTGTGCACATAATAAGTAACATTAAGACAGGTTTTAGACATATTATACTGAATACTTCATTAACCTGGTAACAGAAATCATCTAATTTCAGAAGCCACAAAGGGACTTATTACCTTGTACTTATAACTCCTACTTATTTGAATATAATGTGCACATTGCTTTATTAGATAACATAGTAAACCCTGTAATGTGCAGGGTTGTTATTTCCCTCTGCTCACAATGCCTAGACATGTTCAATTGAATTGATAAAGTAGTAACCAAATAAATAGTGAATACAGTAGATAGTAAATTACTGATCACTCTCCTCACCCTTTAGGGCTTTCTAATCTTTGGTAAGTGGGGTTCAACTTTCAGTAAAGTGGCAAAGCTGCTGGTTTGTTGTTCTTCTTTCAGCTTTTCCCGGTTAGGGGTCGCCACAGCGGGACTCTGGTCCGCTAATGATTGGCAGTAGATTTTTTATGGGTGCCGAGATGCCAGCTCGATGCCCAACCTTCAGTGAAGGCACTCCTATTCTACGCATGTCTTTCGAACGCCACTCGACCCCGGGGAGGACATGCAGACTCCACACAGAAGGTGCTCCAGCCGAGAATCGAACAGGAGAACCTCTTGCTGTGAGGCAACAACTCTACCGCTGCACCACCGTGGCAGCAAAGATGCTGGTTGTTGTTGTCTTTCGGCTTTTCCTGGTTAGGGGTCGCCACAGCGGAACTCTGGTCCGCTAATGATTGGCAGTAGATTTTCACAAACGCTGAGGTTCCAGCTCGACATTCAGCCTTCAACGAAGGCAATCCCATTTACGCATGTCTTTTGAATGCCCACCCAACCACGGAGAGGACATGCAGACTCCACACAGAAGGCCTCCTCGCACTCCAGCCGAGAATCGAACGGGAGAACCTCTTGCTGTGAGGCAACAACGCTACCGCTGCACCACCGTGGATGTAATTAGCCAAAATTCTTACACCAACATACAAGTAGTTGTTTAACTGCACAACTAAATTGTGTGGGCATGTGTACTTATTTTCTATGATGAACAGTTGATTTATTCCCAGCAAAACTTTAAGCCATGGTTCTATAACTCATAATATTGGCATCTCAGACAGTCTTACGAGTGCCTGTTGATGTATTGTGGAAGTTGCCTTGATGACAGGGAAGTACTGGGAAACCTAAAGTAAAATTGCACATAAATTGGCATAATAAAGTAGTTTAGATGTCATTCATTCTACCAAGAATTGTTTGAATTACACATTTACAGACATAGGTTCCTAAGAAACGCAAATCCTAAATGATATTCTGTATGCTACACATCTAGTTAAGGCAGGGATTTATAACATAAACTACCTTTAATCCTTCAGACATTAGCTGTATAGCTGACTATTATGCAGCTGATATTTTTACTGAATATTGACAACTGTTTAAATAACAAGGTTATCAGTTTCTTAGTGAGATGGTTGGTAAAATGAGTTCACCTTGGAATTTCATCTTTATTTCTTTAAAGTAAAGGGCCCATGAGAAAATGTCTTCATGGTCTGCTTTTGCTAATGCTTCAAGTAGTAAAATAAAACAGATTTGTAAATTGTAATTCTTGATGAGAAATTCAAGTAGAACACTAATTAAATAGATATGAGATCGACAGATTTCTTAAGGCACTGTTCAGCTTAATAGGTTTTGTATTTTTTAGAGTGTCATTACATTTAACAATTTAATAACAAAGAAGGGAGTCTGCCTACTCTTTTATCTTGCTGCATGACACAGTCTTTGATAAACACTCTATTATAAAGGTTCTAAGGAACTGTGGCTGTGCAGAACAGCTTCAGTAATGCTCTGCCTTGACTAGCATTTTGTTCAATATTCTGTGATGATATTCTCATAATATGAATTGATATAACTATGCATGAGAATTAAGAAGTTTATAAATTGCTCACCCACATGGCCACTTATCAGGGCAAATTGCTTCTGTTTCATCATCAGTGAGTGATCACTATGGTCTAATGTTGTCTTTCATCATTTTTTCTTTTAATTTGTCACAACTACATTCATGGGTGGACATAAAATAAACTGAATCTGGTTATGCTTTCATTCATCTCTAATTGAAAGCATGTGAGTGATACGTAGAGATTTATGACATGTATTGTTCACTCAGATATATTTACATTATCATCTCTAGTGAACACAACTCTAAGGGTTCATTCTATGGACTACATAGTTTTTGTAGTATGATTCAAGTGTTCTGAGTAGACTTGTCTGTATTTATCTTCACTTACTGATACATTTCTAAATCTACTTCACAAAGTTATAATATATTTTTAGTATGTAGAAGAGTGTTTATCTGACATAATCATAGTATATTGGTCATATCAGAATATTGGAGACTATTAATATGTATATATATACTACTCTCAGGCTAAAGAGAACTAATGTTAAGCAACATTTAATGTGTCATAAATGAGATTTTACTTTATAAATGTTTAAGTAGTGCATGATATATTATATTCTGAAAATGAAGTCTAATCTAATCTAAAATTAAATTGTATTACCAAATCAATACACATTCCCATACATTGTTAATTCATTATTAATAGTTATATAGGGAGAATAATAACTAATATTGTTAAATCTCCAAGATAAGAGAAAAGGTGTACTGGAGTTTGAAAGGGGTTAGTTTTTTTTTTTCTTTCTTTTTTTTATGAGGGAAGTTATGGTAGGCAATCTGTTAGATTTCTTTTCATCTAGCAGACTGGGAGTGTATTTCTCTTCACGTACATTAGAGGGTTTACAAAAATATTTATTTACTTGTTGTTATACAAGTAATTTTGGCATTTTCTTTTTTCTTTTTTTTTATTGGCCTGAACTAAACTCTATTTTAAGTTATTTGACCAAAATTTAAATATTGACTACAAAATTATTAACACAATAGTTACACATTTTACATTCATATGGTATTACAAAATATAATACAAAAACAAATATGATGTAAAGTTAAATACTGAAAATGGATGTGACTATTTTATCCTTAAACACTAACGGTTTAAACAATCCAAGGAAAAGATCTAATTTATTAAGATATATGAAATTAAATAAAGTGCAAGTAGTATTTCTTCAAGAGACTCACTTCAAAACAAATTATACCTTTAGCTGGAATCCTAACGAATATATGATCTTATCTCACTCTTCATATAAGAAAAAGACTAGGGACTTCAATTTTATGGAAAAAAATGTCACTATGCCTCAAATCATTTACAAATATGAAGATAAAGAAGGGCTCCTAGCCATAGTAATAGTAAAATATAACAATAGACTCTGGACATTAGTAAATATATGTTGATTTCCAGGTATTAGGGTTGGGACAATAAGAAAACACATGGATCTAATAACTACAGTATATAAAGGAAATTTGATTTTGGGAGGTGACTTTAATTGTATATTGGATAAATCAGAGATCACAAGCAAAAGAAATGTACTGTAAGTTCTATAGGGAAGCTACTTAAGAAATGGGAAGAACTTTTAAATCTAATTGATACATTTAGTTATAAGGAGAACAATTCATTATTATTTTCTCACCAAGACCTCAAATTTGGGACACATACAAGAACTGATAAAATCTTCATATCTTAGGAGCTAAATTCAAAAATAATAAAATTTTCCATAATCCCTTGTCCCTTTTCAGACCATAATTCATTAATTCTCAAAATACATACAGATTATAAGAAATTAATTTTTATGTCAAGAATTCTGGCTTACATTACAAAATGAAAACAATTTAAACCTTGGTTAGATTCAGAAGTACAATTCTTTTTAGATATAAACTACACTACTGAAATAAATGTAATTAATCTTTGGGATACCTTGAAAGCCTTTCTAAATGGAAAAATTATTTCATGGTATAAAACAAGCTAAAAGAGTGGGAATCAGAATTATGTAACATCCAAAAACAAATTACAGATCTCACTGTTAATTCATCTACTTACACACAAAATAATCATAAAAAGCATTGGAAGACGGAAATAAAAATATAATGAAATCCTAACTCACAAAACTAATATAGTTGTAGAAAGGTTAAAACTTAGTTCCTATGCAGTATCACCCAAACATATACATAATTTAGCAATAAGATTAAAAAAACATTCGACTGAAAATAATATTACAAGTATTATACAGGAAGGAAAGAAAAAAAACAAAAAGGTTTCGGATATAAATGATATGCTAGATGCATTTAAACATTTTTTTCTGACTATTATAATGATACTTCACATATAACTAATACATCAAACTTAGACCTGAAATTAGTAAGGGTAAAGGCAATACTAGAAACGTTAAAGTTAGACATTCAAAAACAAATATCTCTAAAAGAAATTACTCAAAAAATCAAGGAAAGTAAAAGTAATAAAACACTGGGAATTGATGGAATAATTAATGAATTGTATAAGATATTTCCATTTTCAGTAATATCATTGTTTCACAAAACCTTGAATTAAATTCTAGCACAAAACACAACTCCAGTTTCATGGAGATACTCCTTAATTACACCCATTATAAAAGAAAACAAAGACCCTTTACAGTGTAAATCTTATAGGCCAATATCTTTACTTAACAATGATTATAAAATCTTCATGTCAATATTAGTTAGTAGAATTAAAAAAATCATTGACACACATAATAAATGAGGATCAAACAGGATTCATTTATAAAAGATACACACATGACAATATACAAAGAATTCTAAAACTCATAGATTTTCTAAACAGAAACAACCAAGAAGCTCTAATAGTAGCTTTGGATATAGAAAAATCCTTTGATTCATTGAGCTGGGATTTTCTTTTTAAGGCTTTAGAATTGTTTGAATTTCCTACTAATTTTATTATGCTAATAAAGAATATTTACAAAAACAATTTGGCTTATGTAAAACTTGAGCCATTTACCTCAAAGGCTATTGAAATAACCAAAGGTACAAAGCAGGGATGTCCGATGTCTCCCATCCTGTTTGCCTTAGGAATTGAATTATTTGCCTCATTAGTACGCTGCAACTCTAATATATCAGACATAGATGTACATGGTCAACTCAATTAAAAAATGATGTTATTTGCTGATGATGTTTTTCTCACGTTATCTGTATCAGAGAAATCAGTACAAAAACTAGATGAAATAGTGGAAAGGTTTTATCATATTTCCAGCCTTAGATTTAACAAGGGAAAATCTAATTATATACATTTGAATAAAAAGAGAGAATTTACCTTAACTACAAATTGTGTGATAGGAAAACAAGTTCCCATAATAAAATATTTAGGAATAACACTGTGATAATTTGGAATCTATGTTAGCCACAAATTATAGCAACATAATTAATAAAATAAAAATGTTAATAGTAAGCTGGAATAAAATGTTCTTCAGATTTGAAGACAGATTACAAATAATAAAAATGACAATACTTCCAAAAATTAATTACATTGCACACGCTATTCCTATAGTACCTAACAAGAATATCTTGAAAGAAAGAAATAAAATTCTATTAAACTTTCTTTGGTTTCCAAAAAGAAATAGAATAGCCTATACACATCATATTATATCTTGGGAAATGGGTGGCATTAAACTTCCAGATCTAGAATCATACATAAAAGCTTCCATATTAAGAACTATCATTAATTGGATAGATCATAATTATTCTTCAACATGGAAAACATTGCACACTATTATTTTTCTAAATGAAAATAAAATAATTAAAAATTGTATATTAAGTGAACAAAATAATAGGATGTGGCACATATTGACTGTTAATATTCAATATAATATAACAAAACCAACAAACTTAAATCAAGGGTCCAGGAAAGTAAATAGTGTGGGAAGAAATAGCCAGGGAATTGTTATGGCTAGGTCTGTATAGGCCCTAGGGCCTATAGCCTAGTACCAACCTATGAACCTATGAACCTATATAAATAATATTTACAATTTATTCAGAAGATTTATATATACTAACATGGATATTAAGATTTGGCTAGACTTGATAATACCCTTTAGCTCTAAAAAGAATTTCTTCAATAAAATTCATAATGTTATCTTAACTAGATGAGAGGGGAAAAACTTCACTTGTTGGCAACATTGCATAGAGAATCAAGTAGTATTAGACATTCAACAAATTCAGAATAAAATGAAAACTAAGTCCCAATAGCTGGCAGAGACAAATATTGTAGAAAGAATCGAGTTCTCAAAGATTAAAAAGTGCAATTTATTTTCACATAAATACGTAAGCGCTTTCACGGTTACAAAAGACCGCTTTCTCAGACAGTTACAAAATATCAGAAGGAGCCTATTTAAACTTTAAAAATACATAATATAAATACATGACATTCAATGCTAGTTGTATTTTAAGGTGACATATCCAATTTCAAATTACTCATTCATATATATGAAACAATGTTATCAAGTTGATAAAAAAACAAAATAATAAGCCAAACATAGCTACTAATAAAAATAAATGTTAAAAATAAAAACTTACTGTAACCCACTGAATTAATAAATACACTAACTACTATATACATAGTATGGGATTATATTGGCCGATACAAAGTCTGTATGAATATGAGGCACATAAATCACTTAGCAGCCTGCATAGTTGATGGAATGTGAATAACATTAAAATAGTCCCTAGTGCCTTAGTCTTCCAGCCTTCAGCACTGGTTTGAGGGGGACATTATCATTAAGGCCCATGGCCTGATGTGCACCCAACCTCAATAACAATTCCAATTCAGCTACCTCTGTGCGATTTACCACATCCCCTCCACGTACATCATCATATGTGACATGTAAAATCTTAAATAAAAAAGAATGGGTAATGTCTGTCTGTAATATGTGTTTTGCCAAAGCACTATAATCATGACCTTTATGAATACAGTAAAGGTGATCCCTAATTCTTTCTTTAAGGCTCCTGTTGATTTTTCCCTCATAAAACTTAAAACACCTGCAACAGTGGGCCAAATAAACAACATTTCTAGTGCAACAATTAGCATTAACCTTAATGCTCCATAAGTGATGTGTTTCAGGGTGCCTAAAGAATCTCGACCCATCAATATATTGACAATAACTACAATTATTACACTTAGATCTACCATCAATACTCATGGAAGGTGGTATCCTTACTCTCTGAGAGCACAATCTTTGTTTCAGATTCCTCATGTTACTATATACAAATCTAGGACCCCTATCTAGAAATTCTGAAAACCTAGTATCTGTCTCCAAAATGTGCCAATTGCCTTTAATGATGTTCTTAACATCATCTATTCCTTTAGCAAATGGAAGCACAATGGGTGGACATATATAGTTATCCATATGTGTCATTGTTCTAGAGTTATTCTCAGCATAGTAGGGTCTACCCCTCCCTTCCCTCTCATTACGAACTTTAAAACAGGCCACTTCCAATTCAGTTTCATTATAGCCCCTAGAAGTAAATTCAAGTTTGAGCTTACGCAAGCTCCTGTCTAAATTATGATCTTCACTTGTTAGCCTTGATATCCTCAATGCCTGTCCAGTGACAATATTACCAAAGATATGGTTAGGATGCATACTGTCCCTGTGTAAATACAAGGGTCTGTAACATTCCTTCTTGTGCATGCTAATACTAATGCCATCATCCACCTTTCATTTGTTGTGAGCATGTCACAGAAAATTTTAAGAATGAACTGCTGCTTTGAATACTGTATGAACAACACCTGTGTTTTTTTTTTTTTCTTTTCTATTCTTGTAAATATTTTGGAATGGAAAAAGAAAACAATAAAAAAATATTATTGGAAAGAATGAACTGCTATTATTAAAATGTCTCACAGCCTCCTCCAAATGTTCCTTATCACCTTTCCATGCAATAAACAAATCATCGACAAAACGTCGATAGATGATGATGCTATCATTCCATTTGCCTAAAACATTCAGATATTCCCATTCAGACATAACCAGGTTCGCATATGAATTAGCACAACTTGTGCCCACAGCTACACCTGATTTCTACCAATAGCAGTCACCTTGAAACAAAAAAAATATTATGCTCCAATACCAGTTCAAGTAGCAGGCATAATAAACCACAGAACCCAATGGTGAATAAGCCACTTCTAAGCATGGCCGTTCTTGCCATGATGATGCCTGCTTCATTGGAAATACAGGTGAATGGTGACACTATATCTAGTGTAACAAAATAATCCACATCAGTTATAGACAGATTACTGAGTTTATGGTGTAAGTCCCTCAGACATTGTTCTGTGTCTTTAAGAATAACCTCACTTAATGTTAGCACCTTCTTGAGCTGTTTATCCAAGAATATGGATATGGCTTCTGTAAGCCAGCCACCTCCTGCTACTACTGGCCTGAAGTCAGGTTCTAGAGGGTTCTTATGTATCTTGGGCAACCCGTTAATATTGGGCACCACTTGAAACTCAGTTAGAAAATAATCTAAAAGATGTTTATCTAAGACACCAACCTATAGCATTCAGTAAGACAATTATCAATTTCATGTTTCATAACATCTACAATATTGTCAACTTTAATATAAACATTTGTATCAGAAAGCATGGCATGCATCTTGTTGACATAATAATCAGAGTCAAGTATGACAATGGGACCCCCCTTGTTGGCAGGTCGAATAGTTATCAAATGATTCATGGCCAGCTGATCCAATGCCTTCCATTCCTCCCTGGTTAAATTGTTACACTTATTCATATTGAGTTTATTAACATGTTGCTGAAGTTGCTTATCACACACTGCCAAAAACACATTAAATGCTGGTGGAAAGATCGGTGTGTATACACTAGGTTTCCGAAAAACCATAGAGTCATTAGTTATATTCTCAGTTCTTATATCAGAGTTCTTAAACAAGCCTCGTAAGGCTAAATTAAGCAAAAAAAAGACGTAAATTTAACATGCAACTCACTTGCTCTATCTGCACAGTAGGAATAAAGGATAAGCTCTTGGACAACACTGAGCATTCATCATTTGTCAGTCTATGTTGTGAAATGTTCCACACTAAGTCATGGACTCCAACCCCCACATCTTTTTCAGGGATCAATTGTGCTGGCCAGTTGGTGGATCCTTCCACTTCTGGCCCTTCAGTTCATCCTGACCGAACGAGTTTCTCCTCCCCATTCGAAAGGGAAGTGGAAGCCCTGGAAAATCCTGTTGGTGCTGACCTACTAAAATCTTTCTACGCACCACAGGATCCGAATTTGATGGTAAACCAACTGCTGGTAAATTAGTTCCTGTTGGTAACTCCATTGCAGGTGTGGAGTACACCGATGTAGAGGGATGCGGTGAAGTCACGCCCCCTGATGGTATCTCAATGGTCCCTAGGTTCACAATAATACCTTCACTGGTAGTTGTCTCCCTGGTTACAAGGTTCAAACCTTGAGTCAAAGCAGGTATATGTGCCAATTCAGATAATAAATCTATATGTTCATTATTCACCACATTCTTATTATTTACCCCATTGGTCTGTGATCTCTGCTGCCTACCGGCTGGTTGTAGCCTAGGCCATGCAAACACATGTTGATTTGTAAAATCCGTAACATCACAAATTAATTTCTTCTTTTTCACAGCCAACAGCGCTTCTCATACCCATCCACCTTTTCAATGATTTCATTCAAGTATAATTCAGTGTCAGCAGTCCCCATGCATGCATCCAATTAATTCTGTTGCTCACCTATCTGATGTCCAAGTTCAATTTCCATCGGTGAAAAGAAATCAATTAGCAATTTCAAATATGCTCGCCCGGTTTCCAAGTTGATCCTCTGCCAATGGGCAAGTAAATCAGGATACATACTTCCATAGGAAGGCATGTTTAGGATGCTTAATCCTCTCGGAATAACATGGCGCTCTAAACATGCCTCTAGATGAAATCTCTGGCATTGTAATCATTTGAATTTGTATAGGTTTTTTTCCAAACCTTGCTTAATGTCTCGTACATTGTTATTCAGTGGTGGTAAAACCTCTTGTTCAGTCGCTGGTTGTAGTTCATCCGAACACAATGGATTATGTTTTAAGTTCAGAAAGCTATCCAGCCAAGTATTTAAGGGCTTATCACCCAAGTTCATTGCTTTCTCTGCCATGCTAGTCCCATTGCAAACAGATAACAAATGAATCAAGAATCCGACCCAAGTAAAGGCAATGAAAACTAAGTCCCAATAGCTGGCAGAAACAAATATTGTAGAAAGAATCAAGTTCTCAAAGATTAAAAAATGCAATTTATTTTCACATAAATATGTAAGCACTTTCACGGTTCCAAAAGACCGCTTCCTCAGACAGTTACAAAATATCAGAAGGAGCCTATTTCAACTTTAAAAATATGTCACATGACATTCAATACTAGTTGTATTTTAAGGTGACATATCCAATTTCAAATTACTCATTCATATATATGAAACAATGTTATCAAGTTGATATAAAAATAAATAATAAGCTAAACATAGCTACTAATAAAAATAAATGTTAAAAATAAAAACTTAATGGAACCCACTGAATTAATAAATACACTAACTACTATATACATAGTATGGGATTATATTGGCCGAATTCAGAATAAATATGACATTCCATCAGCAGATTGGTTGATACTACAAAGCATATTATCCTATGTCAAGGATCTTAATAGCAAAATTATTAATTCTCCTTATAAAAATAGTCCAAATTTGATAAGTCTAATATCTGAAGTTATTTATGACAATTATAATTGGACATCTAATTTCAAAATTATACAAAATATTGATAAAATATAAAACTAACCCTAATGCAAGATATTGGAATTTCATAGCAAAAGGATGTCACACTAATCTATCGAGAGTAAAACATATCTTTTATGTTATGTTAACTTAACATTTAATTTACAAGTATGGAAAATATTTACATGGAAATATATTCACAGGGCATTTATTACATCTGATAAACTAGCCAAATTCAATTCACTTGATAAATCCATTGGTTGGAGATGTTTTTTAAACTGTAAAGCTGATTAGTCTCATATATTTTTGATTGTATTAACATAAATAAATTTTGGGAAGAAATTACTATTTTTCTACCTAAGAACCTTCTCTGGAAGAATTCTTGAGACTGATGGAAGAAACAGCGACATTAGAAATCAAGGTGAAGGAATCAAGAATTTCACCTAAAACATGGACAAACAATCCTTGGGAAAATTTTTTAACTCTTATTGAGGCATTGAAAATGAACCCTAAATAATTAATGTGTAACTTTATACTTTATTAATTGAATATTATAAATTTTTGTTACTAATTTCATATATTTTATTAATTTTTCCCTCCTTTGTTCAGGTCAATTGTACATAGTGTATATAAAGGTTTATAATACTTGTTTATTGATGACTGTATTGTTAAACATTATATTATTTGGAAAATAAAAAAAAAAATAAAATTATTTTAAAAAAAAGTTAGATTGTATCATCCACAAGTTTACCTCTTTCGGTTGCACACATTCTCTTAATTGTATTTTTATTTTCTACACATGGGTTGTGGTTTTACTTGATATTTATGATTAATATTCTTTACAATCTACATACAACCTCTGCACTTTTATTTGCACTCAGGTCATCAGTGAAAATGGTACACCTAGATCAATCCACTTACTTGGTTATCATACATAACTGATCAATTAATGAAGTAATTGCTTTTGTTGAACTTAGTTAATCAAACCACACGTACCCAAAATCATCAGCAGCAACATGCAATCATAATCATATACTTATTGAGTTTAGATATTCACATTTTTCATAAACTTCAATCTGTATACAGTTTCTAACCAATAAACCTAAATGCTGTTCGCAATTCTTTATTGTTGTATCAGACTCAGTTCTGTCCAACACTTGTTTCTTTTCCATCCTTAAATCTAGTCCCATTGTGAAGGTAATGATCCCCCCTCCCATTACGTTTAACCGTGTGCATATTGTTCTTTCTTCTGTCTAACAAGATTTCCTCCAACCGTTTTATTTCATTTATAATACATAGCACATCTTCCAAGGTCAGTCAAACCTTTGACTTTCATTTTTGGTTGCTAACTTAAAGTAAATAAGCTATGTCTATGTCCTGATATTCCAGTTTCCCTATTCTAACTTAGCATCATAATTTCTTTACTAACTTTTGCTTATTAACCGAACATCTGCCCTAGGGTATTTTGCAGTGTATCTTTAAACTCAAATCCTCAACTCTTTACATTCCCAAAAAACAAGTTTTCTCTGTCACTCCTCAAACACCTCCAACAGTTCAGCAGTTACTCTGAAACTGAGAAGATCCTCTGTAATATACTCAGGGTATAAACATCCTATATGTAAACATTTCCGCACAAATACTCTGAACCTTCTTGATTTATTTGAAGCCATGCACACTTCCTCCTCTGATACTTTGTAATTTGCTCACCCAACATTTTCTTTCATTTCTGCCTGAAGTTTTGATTGATTTTTTTATAATTATCATGCGTAATTCAATATGTACTATTAACTATCCCTTTTTTATAGTCCTATACATTCTAGGTTCCGTCAAATATTCCACCAGGGGTGGTCACTCATCTGACACTTCTATATCTGTTCATATTCACAAATTTGGGATAATTTGTTCCTAATACCTTGGTTCCTTGCCTAATTTCCCCATTTAGTTCCCACTGTTTCTTGTCTGCTTTCTATCCTTTTATGTGGGAATCCTATCAGCAAAATCACCTTATTCCATATCCTCAAGAACTTATTTTCAGTGCATCTTTCATTTTTATGCACAATGTTCTACCTCACTGTTTTTATTCTGTCCCAACATCTGTCTCCAATAAAACAATCATTGGTATTCTGGCCGTGTTTCATCATCATATATTTCCATTTTGGACTATATCTCTATTTGTAACATTTAGTAGCCTTTACTGCATAGCTTTAGCATTATTGTATTTCCCATTTAGCCTAGTATCATACCCTGGTTTCTCCTCTATCTTCAGGGTCAGTATGCTAAGTTTCCCTTCCTTTTATTTACTACCATCGTCTATTTCACAGTTAATTTTACCCCATCATTCCAAATACATCTTACTAGCACCTTTGCTTCTCCTTTCACTTCTTATGTCCTGAGTCGGCATGCCAGTCCTTGTATAATCAGTATGTCAGCTTATCTTGCTGTCCAAACCCAGTATGATATCTGACCCAGAAGAGGAACAATCACAGCACTGAACCTTGTAGAACTTCATTGCATTTTGATTCTGAGTTTTTCAGGCTGTTGGAAGGGTATATAACTCGGTCCTTATCCGTTGTTTTCTATAATTTTGTTGTACTTTTACTGTCTAAAATTCTCTCCAGAAACACAGTATGCAAGTCACTACTTTTAACCTATACTTCTTGCAAGTTAAAGTACTTGGGTCTACAAAGTGGTCATCCTTATACAAAGGAGTCACAGTGGCTGTTCTCCATGCATCTGGAACAAATTATTTGGATAGGCTGTGGTGAAATATCTTACATAGAGGGTGTTTGGCACTGATGAGAATGCAGCCTACTTAGGATTGGAACATGTAATATAATTATGGATGAGCTCAGTGCATCATTCAATATTATTCCTTAATTTCCACAGATAAATGAAATATTTGTAGTTTTTTTTTTTTTGATATTCAAGGTGACTTTAGGTTTGTACTCTGATTTGCATTTTTCTAATAGTGCTCTTAAGGTCCTTGCTGGAATGATTCATTGTGGTCTTCATACCTCTCAACTGTACAGATTTTCGCAGAATGTCCAGATTTTTGCCAAATCATTAAAGACTGAAGTTAGAAAATAATGACAGGCATTTGAGTTTCAGATTTCATACCTTCAGAAGATTCAAGCTAAACCAAAACCAGTTATTGTATCAACTTTCTAAGTTTGTAAGAGCAACATTTAAAAATTGTCCCTATTTTTTTACTTTGTCCCACTTTTGTTAATGGCATTCTTCAGATTTCTTGCTGTAAGAAGTTGAGAGGTATGGTGGTCTTTGAAAATGTCCTGCCAGCCCAAGCTTCAATGCATGTTGTATGGAATATAACGTCTCGTTTTGCCATACATTTCTCACATCACTTACTATTCAGTAACCCTGCTCATAGCACTTCTAGCTGAGTTACTTTGTTTACCATGTATGCTTATGTCACTAACATTAACTCAGATAACCCAAGTACCCTGCACAATGCCACATGTTCTTTTGCTGACCTCAACTGGGTCAGTAATCTGATCATTTGTCAACACATTCAGAATGGCATAAACTTAATACCGCTATTTTTGACTGCTTTCAACACAGCTTGATTTGATCTGTCCAACAAGGGTCCTGGCATGGTCTCCACTTGGAGTAAACTTTTCATCTCACCCTTCCCCCATATACACCACATGTAATGGAATCTTCCATTATGACTATACAAGTTTACCAGCTGTTATGTAACTTTGACCAGGTTAAAGTCAATATTTTACAACCTAACAGTACTTGATTAAGAAACTACACAAGAAAAAATCCTCAAAGTTTTGCCTTCATAGTTACAGCATTGTATTATCTACCAAAATGTATGTGTAATTAAGTACATAAAAAATACTGCTGCCATGTTGCAGCTCACAAAATCTAAAATGCAACATTCCTTTAAAACTAAGTGGAAACTTGTAATTGAGTATTTTCCTGAACTTGTCATTAAAATAAATAAATGTTGTACAACCTAAACGGCTGTTGCTGGTGTCACTTGGCCACACTTTAAATCAATATATAATTTCAAACATAACATGGACTTTACCAATTAAACTGGGGGCCATTATAGTGGCATTTACGGAGCCAGATCGCATTTTTGAGATACTGACTTCAGAAATTTCGGTGAGAAGACTTCCACAACCTCTTCTACTCATTTTTGATACAATGACTTCAGAAATGCTGTGAAGGTGCAAGTCTGGTAACACTTATATTAACTTGATTGTTTTTTTTTTCCCTTTTTTGGTTTTTAGTAAAAACGGTCCAGTGTTTCCATTTACTCCACACAATTGATTCATTCATTATTCCATCTGGGCAAGAGCTGTCTGGCCCATTTGTTCCCTGTTGGAAGTGAGAGTTGGTTGTTAGGGAGCAAGTCAGTCTGCAGATTCTGCATCCAGTCATCTCTAGCGCCTTCTGGAGATGAATACATGGTTCCATGCATGCTCCACATCCCAGTTAAGTGTCATACCAGTTGCAGGGTGGGCACTCTTATGCTCTGGTGATACACCATAAGGTGCCTCTAGTGCAGTGAACCATGCTGTCTCATTCCTCCCCAGGATGGGGGAGCTGGTATCAGATATCCACACCCATCCTCCTCCACCTGGTCTCTCCAGCATCCATACTGCTAGCGGAACATGGGTCATTAGGAGTACAGCCAGGGCTTACTTCTCTGTTCCATGCAGTCAGGCCTACATTTCTTTGTAATAGCTGCATGTATGTAGTAAATATTCTGTAGTCACTTCATGGCTGGTGTATGTGTGCCTATGCATGTGTGTGGGTGTATGTATTTGTTGGGGAGGGGATGTCTTGCTCTCTCCTTCATACTACTGTATAATATAAAGAAGAATGTAGCTATTGATGTTCATCAGTCACTTTTTATCAGTACTGAACCTTCACTTGATTTGGAAACTTTGGATAATTTCCTCGGGAGTAGTTCCACTTTTTCATTTCAGAATTAGTTTGTTTTGTCTAACTAATAATTATTTTCTATTTGTCTAACAGAGGAAACATCAGTAAAAATGAACAGCCATGGATGCTATTTTTACACCAGTATATGCCAACTTGGTTCTAATTAATTTTGAAATTGAACATATATTAAACACACCTTTATCTGTTGACAATGTTGTTTTATTTGTATGTTATATTGATTATTTAGTTTTTATTTTGGAAGTAATAATATTTTGTTTAATTGCATTCTTAAACAAGTAATAGATAATTTTGGTTACAAGAAGCATATAGATGCCATTCAATAATTATATCTTGCTTGATCTGGTAACAAACATTAGACAAAATTACAGAAGAAACAGAATAGTGCCAACTGTTTCTTTTTTGGAATCAAATGCCACTATTCTTCAGTAATAACACACTTTCCATATGTAGAATGCATTTGGGCTTGGTGTATTTGTAAATACTAGCCTGCTTTTCATAAGGTGTCATTAAACTTACTGTTCTTTTTAAAAAGTATGGGTTATTTTATTGCAGCTGCTAAGGAAGCTTATTAGAAGGCAAGTAGTGTGTTATGTAGTGAATTACTTTACGGGAAAGCAAACACAAAGTCTAACTGAAGTACTTCATTAGCCAACAAAAGCAACATGTACTTTGTCACGGAGCATAATGTTTGTACAACACAATATATATATAAATGTGGACAAGTAATATTACTCAATAGTTTAGGAAGACCGTATTATCAAGGTTAATATACCAAAAAATTGTATTCTTCTTTCTCTAAGAGTCCTTATTCATAGTCATTTTGTGTATCCTGATGTACAAACTATCAGGTGTACACTGAATTCCAGAGGTGTGAAATACATTTGCCTTTGTGGATAGTATAATTGTTGCAAGCACATTAGTATAGATGCAGTCATAAAAAGTAAAAGAAGAAATGTAGAATCCGTCCAGAAAATGTACTTCCAATACAGAAACTGTGGTCTGTGTTACTGTTTGTCAGTATGGGAAGGGATATAGTCTTGAAACAAAAATAATGTTTAGTGTCAGACTCAAAGAACATTGCAGAATCACAAAAAAGGAAAAAAAAATCAATCCCTTTGGTTTCACAATGCTTATATTATGAAAGTACAGAATATACTAATTTGAGAGCTGGCATTATTTGGTATATAACTCATGGGAAAGGTGGTTTTGTTCTACTAAGATACAAGGTATGCATGTCTTAGTTTACAGTGTAACATACTTACCCTCAAAGGGGTAAATTTAGATTTCTGTTAGAAGCCTTCGTTATATAATTGCTACATAATTAGGTTTTATTCTTATTAGTTAATGCAAATCTAAGTGCAGTTTATTATACTACTTGATTTTATGTCTTTGTATACTCCTTGAGGTCTGTAAGGCCAAGGTGCTTGAGTGTTTTTTTACTTGAATGTCTACCTTAGTGGCGGTTGTGTTCTGATTTTGCTGTTAGTGCATTTTGTCTTGGATCTTGTACATTACTTGTGGAAAATCAACAAGCAATAATTTATTTGCGAGTCCACCAATTTTTCTATTACTGAAATTAAACTAACTGATGTGTATTTATTTCTTATCCATCCACTACTCCAATTTTTGTGACATACAATAATGTTTGATATTTCCCAGTCATCTAGTGCTATTCTGGCAGGCCATGATTTGTTCAGGAGAGTACTCAGAGGTAGGACTAGTTCTACATATTTACATTTCAGAATCCCAGCTGAACCTGTTGCTGTGCTAATCTGAGCTATTCAGACCTCTTTATTTTGTGATTGGACTGCTACTAACATCCCCAATAAAGACATTTTTTGATTGGCTTAAGTGTCTCACTGTCATGTGTTGTGAGTGAATAGTGAAAAGAAATATCTCTTCATTTGGTTTGTTTCCCTTACTTAAAACTAATAAAATTAATATAATCCAGTCTGAACACCCCTATAAATGTGAGCTATGTTGCCTGGATGGAGGGGAAGAGAAAGTGACAGGAATGTCATTAGTATCTGAAACGGTATTAAAAGTGAGACAAAACACTATTGTAACATTCTGTATTACAGGATAAAGGCAGGGATATATAGCATTGCAATTTGACATAATATCACTCACTCAAAAAATTGGACAGGCAAGTTATATCATAGCAGCATATTTTTACAAATAAGTTTTTTCTGTCGTACTTTGGAGGGAAGGTATATAATAGAATATAGTGAATGAGGCAGGGCTGATGGACAAATACATGGCTGCATAAGAGCACCAGTGGCATGGAAGAATTGGTGTAGAACAGGAGGGAGTGTCAATTAGTAAGTTAACAGTCTTTAAGGTTGGGTTTCCCTATGACAGAAATGTGAAATGGAAAGTCAAGAAGAATAAAAGAGGATTGTAAGAGGCCAGAGAGAAGGAGGTGCCTGAAGGCAAAAATGGTATTTAGGATACAGAAAACAAATTTACAGACTGTGACAAAAAAGAAAAGGTTAAGGAAAGTTAAAAGTCATCTTTAATAATGGCCTTATCTGGAGAAGACTGCTCCAGTTTGTATTTGTAAGAAGTTATTACAGATGTGAGAGATGGAGTCCAGTGTCTAGAACAAACTAGAAAGAAATTCACCATTAAGAAGTAATGAGATATAAATATAGAAGGTGGGAGCAGTGCTGGACAATTATTATCTGAAAGCTGGGACAGAGACATCAGACAGCTGATGAAATCTGTTTTGATAAAGTGGGGAGATGGGGTGTTTCAAAACAGTTTCAGAGTAAATGGATTAAGACAGAACTGAGGAATTATAGAAGACTGATCCATTCAACATGCACAGCAGTAAAAACAGTTAGATACATTGATAGATCACAGAGCAGCAACAATACTGGGCATTCTCAGTGAGGCAGTGTAGCAACAAACATATACAGCCAGAGTAATAAAGCCAAAACTTAACAACAAATGACCCAAGGAGTTATACTAGTAGCCACTGGTTTAAAACTCTAAAATTTACAGAAATACTATAGAGTGATCAGAAAATGTGTAATTGTAGTATCAAGTCAGATTTAATTTACAGGCTAGGAAATAACTCTATGAGTTAACAAAAAGCATAGTACCTATCAGAGCAATGTTTAAAACTATTTGCCTGATACAAGGGATTCAGTATTGCTTGCATAACTAACTGGAAAAAATTACAGTTTTTCACCTGATACAAGAATGTTCTGAACAATGTACCTATCACCTTTCTCTGACTATAGTCTAACAATAAAGAATTAAGTTATACACATATAATATATTGAGTACACATTTCAATGGACCATTGATGAGTCTATCTATACCACCAAAGAAGGAAGCATTCAGAAATTTTTATACCTCATAAATAAAAATTCAGTGGACCAGACTATTAATATCCCAGGTAGAGGACATAATATTCCTGACCTGGCACTTACAAATGTAGCATCATTATGATGCACAACTCCCCTAGCAGCTCCAGCTCAGGAAGTCAGATCACAAGGTAATAACCTTTTCCTTCAAACTATCTGATCACCCTAAATTAATATACAAGAACTGAAAGATTTCAGATGCATACATTTCCTCAAATTCTTTGATAAAGTCTCAAAATTCACTTATAACAACATCACCCGAGATACTGCCTCTGCAGGTAGATTCACCAAGGAGTTTTATACCCATATAAATAAATTTACAGACTTGGTAGTCTCATCTGGATCCAAATATAATGGGAAATTTAAAAGAAAACTATTCTGATGGTCCACTGACATAAATAAAATCTACAATAACAAGAAAAAAATCTTTAGAGTACACAGAAGATCAAAGGGTCCTCATGTCAAGAAAAATGTTAAGAATTTGAGTAAGAATTTTAAAAAGACAATTAGATCCACTATTGCTGTCCATGAACTCAGGTTGGCATTTGAAGCAAAAGACAATTACAAATCCTTCTTTAGTTGTTTTAGAAAATTAAGAAATAACACTCAACGATGTAGTCAACTCATACTAAATGACAAAACCATATTGGACCCAAATGGACATTTCCAATATCCTAGCAAATACATTTAATGCAAATTTCAATCCTGAGATGACTATCCAAATCCCTGCAATCCAGGAAGGTATCAAACCCCCCATCATCATTAAAGCAGATTGTATTGAAAGTGCTGTCTGAGACTAAGAACACCTTTTCCATGGGCCCAGATAACAAACCTAGCTATTTTATAAATAGTACTAAACATTCACTGGCAGAACCACTACATAAGCTATTTAATCTGAACCTTGCTACAGGTTCATCCCCAGAAATGTGGCATGCAGCACTGATGATGATGATGATGCCTGTCCATACAGGTGGCCTATTACTGACCCTGGGAACTAGAGGCCCAACAGCCTGACCAGTCTCATTTATAAGGACAGGGAACACATTATACCAGACTTGATTAATAACAACATTAACAGTCTCATTAGGCTTGATCCACAGCAATTTGGTTTTGCAAAAGGTAGAGCCTGTCCAATTAGCCTGATTAACTTCTTTGAGAAGGCAACATAAGCTTCTGACAGTGGTCACACTGCAAAAATAGCTTACCTTGGTTTGGCCAAGGCATATGACACCATCCCACATGATAGCATAATTAATAAACTAAATGCATCACAAATAGATCCCTATGTCATAAGCTGGATAGCAAAATGGATAAAAGAGGGAAACCACAAGGTATGAGTGGCAGGGTTAGCTTCAGAGAGTATAAAGGTGACCAGTCTTGTCCTATAAACTGCAGTGCTGGGACAGCTTTTGTTTGTCATAACAACAGTCTAAAAAGCATGACCTACAAACCAAATGCATAGATAACTGCATACTGCGAATCACTGTCAAAGTCCCTTCTTGCACAGAAACCCTCCAGTAGGAAATTACAGTTATAAATACCTGGTATATTGAAAATGAGCTTAAATTAAATGTTGAAAAATGCAAGTCTATCACATGTGGCAGGCTATCTCCCAGCATATAGCTTTGATAATACCACACTTCAAAATGAAAATGTTGTTAGAGACCTGGTAACCTGGGTTGATATTCTTTGTACTTTGACCACCATGTAGCAAGAGTTGTGAGGAAATTCTTCTACTTGGCACAGCTGAATGCTAAGGGAAGATCATTCAGATCAAAAGAGGTTTTTATCCTCCTGTATGTGGCACTGATTAGACCAATAATCAAATACATTACTCCTTTTGGAACACATCAACCACTAACAAAGAGGATCATAGGCTTAAAATCCCTAACCTACCAGAAAAACCTAGATGCATTGCCCCTTTTCTGTATTTTATGGGCTATTTAGAGAAGACCTTTGTATTGCCTTCTGAACAATTAGGGATCCATTTGTCCAGGATCTCTTGTACCTTCATAAATCAAACAGTCCCACTAATACCAAAACAAGATATTTAAACCTGCAGAAGGCAGATTTGTTACTTAGCATATCTCTCACCTCTACTTCCACTGCAGATAATGCAGTGTGATACACTATCTTCCTTCAAATGGGACCTGTATAACTGGATCGGTATTCATAAATTCAGTCTTGGTATGACTGGCATAGCCCTCTTCAAAAGGAGAGGTACAGTCAAGGCAGAGAATTGGCACAGCATAAAGGTCTCAAGATTCAGCAGCCTTGAACTTCCTACGATTCCTATGTGGTTCAGAGCTAATGCAGCAGACATGTATTTCATAAAATGCATTTTGCAGCACACAATGTTACATCATCTAGAAAAAGCAGCACAGTTTTAGATCTTATAGTTAATGTGAAACTGAACAATATCAGATCAGTTATTCATTGGTTGCTAAACATGCAGTTTTAAGGAGCACGCAATATTGTAGCAGTTACAGTTACTACATTACAGTGCTTGTTTCTCCGGTTTGATTCCTGGCTGTGCAGTATGTACCTTCTCCCTGTGTCTACAGATGTTTTTGCTGAGGCTTTTGTTTTCCTGCAACATCACAAAGCAAACAGAAATGTGAGTTTACAATCCTTTTAATTATCCATGGTAATGTTTGTGTATCATGTGATATACTGCCATCCCTTTCAGTACAATTTTCTTCTTTGCAGGAACAGAATCCCACTCAAGCTACAATGGTATGTGGGATAAAGTACACGCTGAAAAATGAAAGATAGTTTTACGTAGACAGCTGTTAAGACACAAATATTAAATAGATTCAGATCAAGTAATTAACTAAATATATAGTTAAAATTTAACAAGTGGGCTCTGTAGATATGTAGAATCAGCTGGAATTGGAAGTGAAGTTCAGGAGTTGTGCAGAATTATGCATCTTATGGCTACTGGCCAGTTAGCCAGTGTGGTCAGCTGTGGCACTGTTCACTCATACCCATTTTTGTCAAAGTCCTGTTTCATCATCATCACCACCATAAACATCACCCTCCCTTACCCTATAAACAGCTCTCCTACTCTACCCCCATTTCCACCCACCCCCTCTTTCCTCATATTTATACTTCAAATGTCACTCCCCCACCACAACTTCTACCAATCACACTACACCAGTTTCAATACACCATCACATCCCTTCCATACTAGCCTGTTAGCCAGTCACAGAACTGCACAATCACTTATCGCCAAATCACCTCATTCTAATCCTCCATCCAGCCACATCCCACCAATGTATAGATATTCACCTACCACTCCCATACTATCCATTCATGCAGTTTTACCTCTATAAAACCATCATTCCTATACAATATAACCACACTAGCTGAAACTACCAACTTATATTAAATCTCTGACATTGCTAATACTATTAGCTAAATAATACTCCCACAGCTAGTTCTACATAACAACTGAAATATCTCAAACAACTGCTCTACTACCATGCATCCAATCATGCTTCACCTAACAATTTGCACACAGGTAATTCTTCTACCTACCCTCATATTACTACTACACATCATTGCTTATCATAACATTCCTTCCATTGTACTACCTCACCATGCTACCACTAACATTAACACCACATCAACACCTTTCACCAGCTCCATCTACCCATCTATGCTGCATATAATCATCACTTCTTCATTACCTCAAACAGTTCCCATGCCTTCATCATTTCAATAAACTGTCCACCAAATATGACAAGTTCTTAGCAAACTTCAGAAGATCAAAAGTAAGCATTAGAGCCAGACTATCTTTCAGTGGAGACATACATCCTAATCCCAGCCCATCTATTAACAATATACAACAACAGTCTATCTCTTAACAGACTCCAACTTCCTAGAAAAACTAATGATCTGCAGATACTAAATATGAATGTTAGAAGTATTGGCAAAAAAAGTCCACAACCTACATGCTAATCTTTCCCTATATTCTCCAGACTTAGTACTTTGACAGAAACTTGGCTTAATCCTGACACTCCCAATAATGCAATTTTAGCACCAGGCTATAACATAGTACGTAATATCATATATGTAAAACAGGAGGTGGTATAGCCTTATTATTTAAAATTATACTAAATGTAGAAAACTGAGATACACACCCACCTATCTCAGGTAATGCAGAAATCCTACTTGCAAAAGTAAAAATCAATCCCAGAAAATCTATCAATATAATTGGTTGCTATATACCACCAGGCAACAACATACCCACACTGGAGACCCTACTTGAATGGGTCTCTGAGTTCCTCCAACATGAAACCTTTATCCTAGGAGACTTCAACACTGTCTGCTTAACCTGTAACTCCAACTGTCTTACCAGCTTCACCAACCTCCATGGATTCTCTCAGTTCATCCAGGCTCCCACTAGAATTGACAAATTAACCAAAAGACATTCAATCCTTGACAGGATCCTAACAAATAGACCATCTCTTATCTGCCAGTCAGGATGTCTCCCTGACAGCCTGAGTGACCATTTACCTGCCTATGTAATAAGACATTGCATATATCAGGAGAAACTCACCAATTACCAAACAATCAGAAACAAAAAGGACTTCATTCCATCTAACTTTATTAATACTCTCAAAGCCTGTAACTGGACTCCTCCCAAAAACCTCAACCTTGATGAAGCAGGCCAATACTTTAACACTACCTTCCTCAATATCTTAAACTCCCATGCTCCTCCACCAAGAACTATAAGAATCAAATCCAATTATGCTTCTTGGATGAGCAAAGCCACTAGATCTCTCTTGAAATCTAGAGATAAACCCTGGACCCAGTGGCACAGAATTAGATTCCTTACTGACAAACAAGCATTTCTTGAACTTCAAAACAAGGCAAATAAATCTGTCAAGACAGACAAAACTACTTACTACCACACAATGCAAACCAGATACCACAATAACCCAAAAAAATTCTGGTCACCCATTAACAACATTCTTCTTCCTGGAAAATCTAGTACTCCCCCCAACCATAACTGATTCCTCACTCAGTGTTGCCACCCATTGTAACAAATTCTTCACGGAATCCATTTTGTCACTTGCCAACTCTCAAATCTCCCTTTCTTTCAACCAACCATTCAATATCATCAATAACAACAATGGCCTTTCCTACCAACCTGTCTCTACTGATTTAAAAAAAAACTCCTTAAGAAACTTAAACCTAGTAGCCTAGCTGCTGATAAACTGCCAGCTTAATTTCTGAAAATAGCTGATGATGCAATTGCGTACACTGTATCCATTCTTCTCAACCATTCAATATCTTAAAATATAATCCCTGAGATCTGTAAAATCTCACACATCACCACTCCACAAAGAAAGTAACTCAAAGGAGTTACCCAATTATCAGCTTATTACAATACACTCACCTCTATCCAAAATACTTGAGAGGTATATACACACACTCAAGTTATGGAATACCTCATGACCCACAACCTTCTCACTAACACCCAACATGGCTTCAGGCCCTACCATAGCACCACAACTGCCCTTATGTCATTCACTCACACAGTGAACATACATCCATAGAAACAATGGTAACTTTGTCTCTGCTATCTTCCTTGACCTCTCCAAGGCTTTTGATATGGTCAACCACAACAAACTCATCAAATCCCTCTCAGAACTAAACCTTAGCAAATCCTCCATAGACTAGTTTAAGAGTTATTTAACAAACATACAGCAAACAGTGCAGTAGAGGCAAGTACTCTGTCCATTATTACCAGTCACTCTGGTGTTCCCCAAGGATCCATCCTTGGCCCTTTGCTTTTCTCTATGTTCACTAACAACCTCCATACCTCTACTCTACATGCCTCAGTCATCAAATATGCCGACGATTTAGCATTAATCTGCACCTCTCCTTTTCTCCAAGATCTTCAAATAAAAACACAGGCTTCTTTCCTCTCCATTAAAAAATGGCTTACCAACTCTCAACTAATACTAATCCCCAACAAAACCAAACTCCTCATATTCCAGCCAACCACTCACTCCACCCCCATACCCACATTCACTATCACTTCTAACAACAAAACTATTTATCCTTTCACCCACACCAAACTTCTAGGAGTTGAAATAGACTGCAACATGAAATTTGATATTGACATTTCACTCACCATAAAGAAAGTACACAAAAAAACTAGCTGCACAATATAGAAACAAATAATTCCTCACAGGCAGCACCAGATCTAAAATAGCACAGACACATCTCTTATCTACACTTTTATATGCCTCCCAATACTTACCAATATTATAAAATCCGATATAATTAAATTTGAAGCTTGTTATAACAAGACTGCAAAGTCTGCTACCAATAGCTCACATCACACACACCACTATTCTGTCCTTAAACAATTAAACTGGCTTGAACTTCCACAGCTTCTCCTTTACCACCAACTTATTCTAACCCATAAAATTTTCTCCATCCCCAAAAAAAACCCTGCATTATAAAACCTAATACAGGCCTATTCCAGTACTAGGGTCCTGCGCTCCAACAACAAACCTCTCCTACACGTCACTAAAGCCAACAACTCTACAGGTGTCTCCCTTTACTTGTACTTTATAGCACAAAAATGGAACACTCTCCCCACCCACATATCAGCTACTACATCATTAACTCAGTTTAAAAAATCCCTAAAAACACACCTTCTAGACAACTGGACTTGTAACTGTGACACCCCTGGCTAGACTAACTCCACCTTCCACTTGTTCACACAGGGTAGAACTCTTCCTTTATTACAGGCAATAGATCTTACTTTATCCTGCAACCACTCACTCTTCCCTTCACATCTTTTTATCTCAAATGCTCTTGTAGTAAACATCTTCTCCTACCAATGTTATTTGATTGTACAGTTTATGGTGTTTCAACTTTGGTACCTGTATAGGGTGCTCAATTTATCCTAAAAATAGTTGTTGCACATGTTAAAGCATTTTTATACTAATGTTACTAGATGTATAATGTTATAGACCTATGATTCTGTAGCTGTGAAATTTTAAATTTGTACAAGTAATTATACTGTTACATGTGGAGCTTTTCTCCCCAGGCCTCCGCTGAAAAAGGACTTGTATCCAGTCGGACCTTCCTGGTAAACAAATGTAAAATAAATATACATAAATAAATAACAATGACATTTTACTATTTTACATTGGGTCAGGATGTCACATCAGCTGTCACCACCTCTCTCATGTCAGAGCAATTCTCCTGCTTTCTTTGACAGTTATGACACCTTATCTTCAAATGCCACTAAAACAATAAGCTTTTATTTTACAACCTGAATGAAACTGCAGGAAAAGCCTTCTCATCCATCTTGCATTCCCATACTTAACAGAACCCTCCCAAGGGTTGTACTACCTCAGGGTATGATTGATATATATATATATATATATATATATATATATATATGTATATAAAATATGTAGACACATGCACACAGTATTTAATTTTCAACATTCATTACATGGCACTTAGTTCATTAGTTCCCATTTCTATGATTAATTGGGTTATAGGACAATTTTATACTGAAGCAATAACTGACGAGTGGGTGTGGTACATTGAAGATTTACCCACGGTTGGTGAAGCTCGATTGACTAAACAAAGCCAACTGTGGATAAATCTTCAGTATACCCACACCCACAAGTCAGTTATTGCTATTATACAATGACATTATTTAAAAAAGAAAATACTTATTTTTCTTAAATAATGTCTTTGTATAATGGCACTGTGGTGTTCCTCTTCATTGTTTCTGCAGGCTTCTGCTTTGTTGATGTATTGCTCATGTGTACGGCACTTATGTTCCCATGCTTACACAGTACACCAATACTTTGGAAAGCAATCAGAGAAAGGAAGATCTCCACTGCTTTTCTTTTTTTTCTGGAAAAAAAATGTAAAATCTGGACAGTTTAGAGTATGAGATCGACAGTGCAAAAATACAAGGAAAATAAGGTACATTTCTTTAGTTCTGCAGAAAGTACCGGACATTCCTTGTATTTTCTCTGCCCTCAGTACATACCTCTTGACCTTTTAGCTCAAGAAATGTTGAAAGCCTTAAATAAGGGGGACAAAGGTAAGTATTGTAAATGTTGATCTTATAAATGTAGAAAGTTGCTACAATAACAGGATTTAAATCCACAAAGAATGCTGAAACCGCAAAATACAAAAAACAAAAGGATCCACAAAAGCACCACCAATAAAGCTTATTATCAAATACACTAAGTACATTCGTCTAATACATAATTAGACTTCATCAGAGTAAGGTGCAAAATGCCAATACCAACTTATATATAAAATACCAAATCCACCCACCAATGAACATGCACTTTTAAATGATAGGATTAAGTACTTAAAAAGATATACTTACACAAAATCCAGTAGTAAACATATATAACCAGGCACATTAAAATGATACAGCCAGACAAAAACAATTACCAAATACTTAAAATATGGGTTTTAGAATGAATGAACAAAGTGTCCATATATAACATAAACATGTATATAAAATAACTAAATGATAGCTACCTTTAGCTTTAAAATAATTGAGATGGAAATAAAATTATTCAAACCAGGCGACACAGAGGCATTAAGCCTCAGTTGCCAGGATATTCTTTAAATTCCAGTAATGTCTCTAAATCCTCCCCCAGTGATGTGACCATCATTCTATCTATTACAAAAAAGGACAACTTTTTGTAATTAGGACAGGCTATACTTTGGTAATAGAGGGCGTTAGTATTTTTCTTCCTCCTAATATCATAGTAATGTTCACGTATCCTAAATTTCAACTTTTTAACTGTTTTCCATACATAAAATGCATAAAAGAGTTGCAAGAAGCTAAATAAATAATGTAACTGGTGTTACAATTTACTTTCCTGGGACAAGGTAATATTCTATCATAATCCTGAACCACTATATAAAGGCCTTCATGAATGTACCTCCACTGCTTAGAAAATTCACATTTCCGCATTTTACTATGTGTTAATGGAAGTATCCCTGAAGCGGTCTCCAATAGTTCTGACATTCTTCCCCTTAGAATATATAATAATTCCCTAAACATTTTTTATTTCATCCGTAAACACTGTATCCCAATATAACCTAATAATATTGGTGTATAGATGAGTTGTAATACTGTACAGGATAACCACAATGGGTGTGGACCCCTGGTCCCCTAGTATTCCTATATGGGCACTTTCCATAATGGAATCCATATTATGGGCCCAATCATGATCTACATCTTTAGGATTAGATCTTAAAATGGGTGAAAATCTACCCTGTCATTGCTTCTCCACTTTGGTCCTGATATTCATTAACATACTAATAGGATACCTGCTGTCTAAAAAAAGACATATCAGATTGTGTAATTCAATGTCAAAATTAGCATCATCAGAAATGAGCCAGGACAACCTAACCATCTGTCCCTTAATCACTAACTTTTTCTGGTACATGGGGTTGCAACTATCATTGTGGAGGTAAATGTTACTGAAGGTCTTCTTCCTGTAGACTCTTGTCCATATTTTTGGCTAACTTGATATCAACAGTATATATAACAGTAATACTAGTGAAACAAGTGAACTATAAAAAAGTTGTAGATTCCTGCCAGCACTTAAAAAAGTCTCCCATTGTTTCAAGTCACCTTTCCATAAAATAAGTACATCATCAAGATTTCTGAAATATGCATGTGTGTAGGTGGAAAATTCCTGTGTTAGCACATGCAGCTTCTCCTGCATAGCCAAAACTATATTCGCATATATGGGGGGGGGGGGGGGCACGCAGTGCCCATGGGAACTCTAGAAATCTGGTTATAATATTCACCCTCAAAAAAATAAAAAAAAAAGTATTGGTGAGGGTTAAATTAAGCAGGGAGGTGATGGCCCTAACCTAAACTGTAAAAATGTTAAAATATTCCGAGAGAAAAAAGTGAAACCACTCAAGGCCTATATCATGGGGGATAACTGAAAATAAATCCATCATGTCTACTGTAATAAAAATAACATCAGCATTAAACTCTAAGGTGTTCAAAATCTCTAAAAAATGCCAAGAATCTTTTAAAATGTATGTAACTGAACTCAACACTGACTTACATTTGAAATAAAAATACTGAAACAATAGGCCTTAGTGAGGGATCAGAAGTATTTTTATGAATTTTTGGGATACCAAAGATATAAGCTTTCTTAGGTTTGGTGACATTTAAATATTCACAATCTTCATGTTTTATTTCCCCCTGTAGGACCATATCAAGCAAATAAAAATCTAATTTGGCATAAGCAGTGTTGATTTAGTTCAAAGACACTCTTTTATAAGTAAGTTCATTAGAAAGCAAAACAAACATTTTAGAAGAGTAATCAATGCTGTTCATGACCACAACAAACCCACCCTTGTCTGGTTTCATAATCCGGATATGTTTATCATTAGCTAGGATACACAACATAGTCCTTTCAACATGAGATATATTATTGTGGGTCAACCTTTTATTTTTATTCATCTTATAATAGAACATGTCAAGCAGAGTGCCTCACTAGCCCTCTTTAAGAGGAACCTGTATGACTGGATGGGAGACAGAAAATATACTCCTGGGATCCCACCTGTGTCTCTGCTGGAGAGGGAAAACAGGTGCTGACTTTGTGGGAATATGGGTGAAATTTTTGGCTAGGCTTATAATGGCCTTAAGGCCAGTAGTCTAGTATCATCCTATGAACCTATGAACAAAATGACCCTTACAATTTCTCTCAAAAGCAGAAACTAAAATATTAGAAGGTGGCATAAAGGTGCTGTGCCAGTGCAAAAAAACAGTGGTGGAAGAAGAAATAGCAGTTTATCATTGAAAACCATTTTAAGATTCAAACTTCTAGTAAAAAGTTTCAACTGTTCACTGCCTGAACAATATCTAATTTAAAATGCCGAATAAAACTAAATCCTTTTCTGAAAATAGCAATAACAGACTCAGAAAACAAAATATCAGACAAATGAAAAACTTTGAAATTATCAACAGTGGAAATGTCCAAGGGTGCGTTGCAGCCACATTTACAAAACATTATTATCTGTATCTATTCCTGTCCCTTCCCCAAAAGCTCACAGATTCAGAATTCAAATTGGTTCTCGAGCCATGGTAGTTGTCCTGGTACTGATTCACAAGTCTCTTTGATTGTCGGACTTGGGAATCTTCTAAAAAAAAAAACTCCTCACTGTCATCATTATCATTAAATTAATTAACAGAGTCAAGATTGTTCCTATGGGATGCTGTGCTGCTAGCATGAACTACACGCAGTGCTGGATATGCCTTCCCTAGTTCATAGTCAGCTGTGTCCCTTTTTACATTTTCTGCCTTACTCACTTTATTTTTATTAATAGTATTGTCAACCTTTAAAAAATACTATTATACTGCTGTTTAATGTTCTCAAAAGATAAATCCTTCCTGATGGCCTCATTAAGTGCCCTTAAATCATTATCAAGCATGGTAATTTTACTCGCATTGTCTTTGATAAGCATCTTCAATAAAGTGATACCTGTTTCCATTAAACAGCTTGACGATCTCAAAGTAAAACGCTGAGTTTGTTTCAACACCATTGAGACACTTCCATGCACATAGTCCTTTAGGGACAAAATTACGCCCACTGTATGCACTCTGAAAAATATAAGTGCTCCAATTGTAAATTACTGATTTTGTATAACTTTTTCTCAAAGTTCAACAGATTAATAAAACCAGGGCAACCCCCTTGCTCAAAGCCAGCTGCTGAAGAAAAGGAAAAATTATCCGCGTGCAACCAAGCATCATAATCCACCTCCATAGGAATGTTACAACCTATTTCGTTAAGAGGCATAGTACCATGTGTGATGTTACAACAACTAGTCACTATAGCTTGAGCGTAGGTGTGTGGGGGATTGGAAAACAGTTCCTGACTGGCTATACCTCCTTCTTGAGAACGAGTAGAACTGGGGCCATCAGTATTCATAGGGTTCATTTACCTACTAAATTGCAGCAGGAGCAGTGTTAAATCACCCCATAAAACTATTTTAAATGGCTGGCCAGCAATCCAAATAAGACTCAGTACATATATATATATATATATATATATATATATATATATATATATATATATAGTAATGGTCAAACGATTCAGCAGCAAAACAGTTACGATGTGGAAGCTCAGTGAACCAAATAAACTGGTAACCAAATCCATGAAGAAGGCTGAAAACAGTAAATACAAAAAGAAAAGGATCCACGAGAGCACCACCAACGAAGCTGTAAGCCTTTATTGTGAAACACACTAAGCACTTTCATCTAATACCTAATTAGATATCATCAGAGTAAAGTGTAAAATGCCAATACCAACTTATATATAAAATACAAACTGTACCCACCAATGAACATTCACTTTGAAATGATGGGATTAAGTACTTAAAAAGATATGCTCACACAAAATCCAGTAGTAAACATATATAACCAGGACCTTAAAATGACACAGCCAGAAAAAAACAAGACGAAAACCTATGCTATCGTGCACTAAGTTGTCATTATTTAGTAACTTCACGCCTTAGTGATTTGCCATAAAACCACACATTTTATGAGGGACAGACCTAAAATATGAAGTAAAATTTTGTACATTCGAAACGTCTGGTCACACTTTAGCAACCAAACTTTATTCTATTGGTATAGGCTCGATTTACAACCAGCATGCTGGTTGAGCTGACCAATCAGCATGCATGTTTTTGAATAGTAACAAGCTACCATTGTATAATTTAAAATACAGCTATACCCTCCAATAGAGCTCTGGAAGTTTGCACTGTACAAATGGGTGGAGCCTAAGCTCTTTGATAGAATCAAATTATGTTCTCACATTTCATATCTCTGTAACCGTAGGTGTTACTAAAGAAGTGTAAATGGCAAACTGTTCAGCACAAACTACTTTATAATGGTTGTATTCTTTAGGTTCTAGGTTTTAAACTGCATTTTATAAGTCACAGTAAACATGGTTACTATTAAATTTGTAATATTTTGCAAACAATTTATAATATCTCAGCAACCACTCAAGTTACACACATACTGTTAGTTGCATTTTGTTCAGCCAGTTGAGAAATTTCATATGAGGCAAAGCACTTCTTCTGTCTGTGCTATGTGGTTGTTGAGATATTTAGAAAAGCATAACATTTATGACAGTATAAATAAATATTATATGAGTAGCATTTTGTTCAGCCAGTTGAGAAGTTTCATATGAGGGAATGCACTTCTGTCTGTGCTATGTGGTTGTTGAGATATTTAGAAAGGCATAACATTTATGACAGTATAAATAAATATTATATGAGTAGCATTTTGTTCAGCCAGTTGAGAAGTTTCATATGAGGGAATGTACTTCTGTCTGTGCTATGTGGTTGTTGAGATATTTAGAAAGGCATAACATTTATAACAGTATAAATAAATATTATATTAACAGCAATTCATATCTCTTTCCCTGCACTAGACAGATGTCAAATATCAACATGGGTGTTGTTTGCCATTGTGTAAGCTTTAAGAGGAAACATTTTAATACTTTGTACATAGCATGGTTTTAAAATTATTAACGCAAATATGAACAAGCAATATTTGACGCCTACAGGCATCAGTAGGATGTAACTGCAGAGGCACTTGGAGGAGTCACTCGGCTATAATCAGTTAGCTTTATTTCTGTATGTGATAACATTATATATTTCATATGAGGTGAGTGTGCATATCTGTAAGATCTTTCAGTAAATTATTAAAAGCTCTGATCATACAACAGACAGAAAAGTTGCCCTTTATGTACTTACAAATATGTGTTTATTTAATATTAGTTTTTAGTATTTAAATAATATAATATAAAAAATAAAATGTTAAGAGGAGAAAATAAAACACTGGTATACATAAATACCTTATCCTAGTTGCCAATTTAATTATTCTTGTACATAGATAAAGCAATTGTTTCCACCCATCTTGCCTGGTTGTTGTGAGGGTAGTGGTTAGCATCACAGGTCCTATACTGTGTAGTCAGTGGTTTGGTTCCCAGTAGGGTCTCCCATCTTTCTACCAGTTTCATTTATGCATTGCAATAGTGTAGTGGGCAGAGCATTTGTCTTACGAGCAGGCATTCCTGGTTTGAGTCTCACAGCAGCACCTTAGGCATGGCAGTAAACAATTATTATGAATAGTTTCTTCTCACGTTGTATTTTGTACATTTATCAATATTGGGCAAGTTATTCATTTTACTAATCACCAATTCCATCAGGCTGATTATAAATAGGTCAATCCATTTTTCTTGTAGGTTTACTGGGTGTAGGCCACCATCTAGCTGAAGCAGACAAGCTCTCCAGAACATAACATAAGTTGTTCACTAACTTAACTAGCTCAACTCTACAAGACCAAGTTCTAAAAGTGCTATCAAAATGTAAAAATACTGCACTGATGGGTACTGACAATATCCCTGGATGCATCTTAAATAGCGTGAAGCATGATTTGGACACATCCTAACAAAACTGTTCAACCTCAGCTTCTATACAGGCTTTGCATGAAGCAAATAGAGAACAGTTGCAGTCATTCCGCTGTATAAGGGAGGGCTTTCTAGAGACCCAGGAAATTACAGACCCATAAGTCTGACCAGCCTTGTATGCAAAGCCATGGAAAGACTTATCATGGAGCTATCAATAAGGGCACAGGGAGCCTCCAAACATTGGACCCATCTCAATATGGATTTGTCAAGGGCAGGTGATGCTTACTCATCCTAGTGGACTTTTTTGAAAAGATCACCAAAGTAATAAATGAAGTTAAAACAGTGCACACAGCATACCTTGACCTGTCTAAAGCCTTTGATACAATCCCCCATTCGGGCATTTTAGAAAAGCTAAATAAACTGGGAATAAACCTCTATGTCACCCATTGGACTGCCAAATGCATCACAGATAAGACATAGGAAGTTAAAATAGGGGAAGTCACCTCAACCCAGAGACCTGTCACCAGTGGAATTCTCCAGGATTCTGTGCTGGGGCATCTCCTGTTTGGCATCTACTTATCTTTTGCAGATGACTACAAGCTAAGAACAATCACTGCATCACCAAATGATTTAGCCATCTTGTGGCAAAGATTGTTCCAAATAAATAACTGGTGTCAAAATCAAGAACTGAAATGTAATACTAAAAAATACAATATCATGCACTTTGGGAAGTCATCTACTCTGGGTAACTACTACACTGGCAATATACCCATAAGAGTTGACCCAGTTGTTTGGTATTTGGTAACTTATATGGAAAGTGACCTAACATTTGACTAGCATGACTCCACTGCCATAAGAAAGTTATTCTATTTTGTACAGTTTAGAAACAAAGGGACACTGTCTATATCTAGGGATGTCACTGTTTCCCTTTACTCCACCCTTGTTATACCAATTATTAAGTACATTGCCCCATTTGGCATGTATCTCTCCAGACACATGCAACAACTGGAATGCCCACAGCTATACCTTACTAAAAGGATACAAGGTCTAAACAATATGTCCTACATGGACTAAATCAAAGCCCTGTCACTGTACATACAGTGCATACTGCTAAGAGCTGACCTGTGTCTGGCATACAAAGCATCCTCTGACTCAATACTGATGGATTTACTGCAATCTGCAAGTTAAATGGCATCAGAAATACTCAGTCTAAGGATCTAAACCTCTTCTGCAACATCAGCAGAATGGTCTGCAGGGAGGTTCATCTTGCAGAGGATACTGCTGCTCTGGAACAAAGTCTCCATCCATGTAAAACAAAGCTTATCCCTGTCCATATTCAAGTGCAACTCAAATATATGGATGGGAATCAGAAAAATCACCCCAAGACTGCCTCCTATGCTACTAATAGACAGTGGCAGGTCCTAAATGCTTTGTCTCATGCATGAGTCCCCTCAAATTATCTGTTATGATCCCAGTTATTCTTACTAGGAGTAATATATGTATAATTATCAGCCATGGGATGGGTAAGTCCAATCTAACACCAAATGAGATAGGTTAATTCAAGCACAAAAAGCAAAATTGGCTAGGCTCAAAATAGCACGCCAGGGCAGCTAGCTTAGTACTTACCTGTGAACTTATAAGGTATGTATTTGTTTCAGTTATGGTGTCTTGTCTTTGGTACATAGTATCATCAGGGTTTATAACTGAATTGCACTTTTGGTCATTCTGCATCAGGTTTCACTCAGGTACCTGGGGCTATTTAGCTTTCTTTGTCAGGGATATGTGTCAATTGCTTTCCACATTTCCAATAGTTTTATAAAATATCTTCTTTCCAAATACATGTTAAACAGTACTTCTTTGTGTTTTGTAATAACATTTTTTTGAGGTTTATGATTGAAGACCTTCAGGCAAGATGGGAGGTCATCACATCCCAGGCCAAAACCTTATTTGCAGATGTTGCAGCATCTAACCAGCTCTCCAGAGAGCTTTTACTGCAAGAGACAATATTCTGAACAAGTTGCAGATGAGTCGGTGAAGGCCTTTCCATGGAGAAATAAGCCTGACGCATGGTGTGGAAGAAGACAGCTAATCCAGAACCAGAGGAGGTTGAAGCAATGTCAGCTGTAGTGGAAGGACTGTCTCATTCTTCAGGAATTGCTACTGATTCCCAGTCTGGGGAAGACTCAGGTTCAATGCAGGCAGCAGAGAAATACTTAGGTGGTTTCTTAGAAACACTATTCGAAGGGGGTGTACAGCTAAGTTGCTTGATTTGTTTGTTGATAGGGGTTTTCAGACAGCTCAGGTTCAATCATCAAAGGAACTGAATTTATGAGTGTGCAAAATGTACCTGCATAATCTCCACCATTCATTTTCTCATCTTTCCTTATGTAATGTTATCAGGTAATTAGTAATGTTGTTGCTCTTGAAAACTCTTTCCCTCCTGATTCTGATATTATTTCTCATATTCCCATCCCTATAAAAGACAAGGTTCTTAGGCATTAGTACATTGATATTTTAACTTAGTGGATTGCAAAGAGGTCTAATGTCTCTTAGATTCAGAAGCCTCAATCAGTAGCGATCTCTTGATTGCATTAGCTATATTGAGGAAGAAGTGAATTTGGAAAGCCTGAATTCATAATTGGGACAATTGGGTCTCTGTCTTTGTTTGTTTTATGGCCATCATTGCAGAGAAGTAGCTGGATCAGGTCCTTCCCCTATTAGTTACTTTAGTACCATTAAAGACACCCAGCATTTTAAAGGGGGTCTGTCTTGGCTTTGTGGTATGACCAGAAATGTAGAAAGTTAAAAGTAGTAATCATTTCCTGAAGATGGGTTGACAGATGCCGATACATGGATGGGGGATATGGTAGACAAGTCCAGGCCCTTAGGAGTGGCAAGTAATGAAATAGATTACAATAGACTTAAGACATGCTGGGCTTATAACAAAGGAATTTGTGCATGGCCATCCTGTTATTTTATGCATGTGTGTTCTCACTGTAGCTAGGGTTACACAGTTTCCAGATACAGGTCCAAGGAGACACAGTTTACCAGCAAGACTTTCCTGATTAGTGAAACCGGGTTTGTGAGAGTCAAGTCAGAAGCAGGTACTGGTTGGGGAGTATCCTTTCAAGGTAAAAGAGGGGGATCTTATTTTTGAGTCCCACAATGTAGATAAAGCTTTAACATTTCCAGTAAAAGTGCAAGTCCTTGATGCAATGTTATCAGGCTATCCCAACCAGTAGGTTAAGCTGATTATGAGTTTTCCTCTGGATTTCCCTTGAAAACAGACCCCCCCCCAAGTCCCAGCTCTGTGTTAACATTTGATCTGCCTCAGGTAAAATTGAAATCCTTCAAGAAGTCATAAATGCAGTGCAGCTGGCAGGTTATCAGGCCCATTACTTTCTCCCCTTTCTACCAATCCAGGTGTCTCCACTAGGTTTGGTCCCTAAGAAGACCCCTGAACAATACTGAGTTAAATACCACCTCTCATTTCCAACAGGACTGTAAGTGAATGATAGTATTGCAAGAAAGTATTCATCTTTGAAAGATGTCACTAACATCATATGTACATTTTCTGACCCTTGGCTTGCAAAGGCAGACATATTTGGCTTTTTGTCTCCTTCTGTTCAAGCAAGGAGACTGGATTTTGCTTGATATGAGCATGTGTATTTGTTTGACACTGCAATGTCTATGGGTTGCTCAGTAGCCTGCTATACCTTCAAAAATTTCAGCCTAGCCCTTCACTGGGTATAGCAATAGTAAGCCACTCACCAGTTGGCAGTCTCTATTTAGATGACGTTTTGATTGTAGTTAACAAGGCTGAAGGGGCCCATGTAGGATTTACAAACTTTTCACAGTTATGTCATGAACTAGGTTCCCTTTTTCAAACAGTAAGTTAGACGGACCAGCAAAATCCTTGGTGTTCTTTGGATTGGAGATTGAGGTTCCTATCTCCACTTTCAGATTGCCAGACTCCAAATTGGAAAAGTTATGCGAATACAAAGATGGCCAGACAACACAAATCTTTTCCAATACTTTCCATGTGCAGTTACATTGTTTCAGGACCATATCATTTTTGAAATTCAAGATCCTTCTGGGAACCTAAATCTTTATTCCTAGCTCTAGTTGCTTTTTATAACTTTTCTGTATATTTTTGTGTTGTCTTGCACATGTGCAAACAGTGCTTTGCTTCATCATTGGGTCAGCATATGAAGACAGTCATGCTGTGAGAGTTCAAATGAATGCAGAATGGATGCATCCAGTCATAATTAATGCACAGTTTTTTATCACATCAATGTACATTTTCTTTCCTTTGTTACTGGGGTCCTTCCAATTGCACAATTCATTTTATTTTACTTTACCAATTCAATGTGAAAATAAAATAACACAAAATGTTAAACTAGTTGCAGTTTACATGCTGAGCAAATGCTAAGTGTTCAGTTATTATTTGTTTTGCTCCTGACACTACTTTTCCACAAACACTCCAAAGTCTGGATCCAAACATCTCCAGAAATTAAGTTCAGCTTTAGACAAACAAGTTTCCTGCATATAGCAATCTAACATAAAACAGTTCCTGACGTTTTCATTTGTTTTTGTCTACATATATTCAGAGAATGCAGGCTTGTATGTGCAAGTGCCACCTGTTAATTTCTCACCGCTCTTTGTGACTGGTCAGCAGATAAATACCTGGAAACTAAACGTCACCTATACAAAAGTCCTCAGTGTGAAAATAACAGCTCAAAAACACCCCATGTTCAAACCGTACTCAGAAAAATACAAAAAATATTGTTTATTATTTATTGACATTTGTTTACTGGGAAAGTCTGACTGGATAAGTTTATTTGGTTTTAGTGGAAAAAAGCTCCCCAAATAAAAGAACAGAAAATATACACACACAGGTGAAAATTTACATCATATTACAATATACTATAAATACATAGATTAATACAAATATTAATACACATATGACATGAATAATAATACACATACACCATCATTAAAACAAGACAAATACAATATCATGCAGCGCTGAATCATGTTAACATGTTATAAGTGTGAGAGAGAAATAATTCAAACTGTGGATAAGGAGGACGAGGAGCATAAGACAGGAGAGAGTGAGAAAAGTATTTGTTATTGTTAGAGGTAATAAGTGGGGTAGGTATGGGAGGCAGGCTAAATAATGAGTAAAATCAAGATTAATGGTAAGAAAAAAAACAAGGAAAAGGAGAGATAGTATAGATAGACAGACATACAGACAGATAGATAGATAGATAGATAGATAGATAGATAGATAGACAGATAGATAGATAGACAGACAGATAGATAGATAGAAAGACAGACAGACAGATACATAGATAGATAGATAGATGATAGATAGATAGATAGATAGATAGATAGATAGATAGATAGATAGATAGATAGATCCCCAGATTCACAAAACCTTGCACGGAGTGCAAGATTAGTGCAGGAGCTCACGCAGACAATATGTGTGCCATGCGATCCAGAAACAGCCTGCAGGGGCATGCACAGAGTTCCTGCACTAATCTTGCATGGACTAAGTCCTGGTATGCAAATCACCCCATTTGCAGGAGAAATCCATTCAAATGAGGTGATTTTGCAATCCAGGAAGCTCGCAATAGTCTGTGCAAGACTAGTGGTATCTGCAGAAATGTACTCGGTTAGTAAACGAGTACATTTCTGCAAAATCCAAAACGAAGCTATGACAGCTCCAAATAAAGGCTGCATATCTGTGAGGAAGCATGCCAATGGCCAAGTGTAAGGCCACTGGTATTGCAAACAATAAAAAAAAAATTTTTTTTTTTTGCTGCTCTTGGCTGTTTAAGCATAGGGCAGTGGCGCCCAAACGGGAACGTGGGGAAAATAAGAAAATAAACCTAAAATGAGCATTCTAACTAAAATCTGTATTGTGCCATGCAAGTCAATGGCAGACAGAAGATAACCTGGCCAGTGAGTAGTGGTTGCTAAGGGGGGAGGCTCAGTGTGAGACGTAACTGCATTAGCAGGCAATCCTATGCAAATGAGGGGAAGGATAGTGAATCCCTGTTTTCCCCAGCATGTGAGGCAGGTCCCAACAGTGTAAGAGTATGAATAGCTGGATGCAAGACTAGGAGGTAGGTGACATCATGGGGGTGTGTGTCAGGCATACTGTAAGTGGATTGGAGCCCTGTGGCTCGGGTTTGCTCCTAGCTTAGCATAGCTAAGCTAGGGGGTGTGTCTAAACCTGCCTAGCACTCTTTACAAAAGAGTAAGCGGATGTGCGTGCTGCAGTCTGGGTTTTAAAGAAAAAGAAAAAAAAAGTAAACCAGGAAATGACAGCTCTGTGCACATTTGAGCACTCTGTTTGCGCAGCACGCCCCAGGTCTTAAACAGGAAGGCAATGGGAAGGGAAAATTGTAGTAGGAAGGTAATCAAGGAGAACTAGCTTAGCTGGCAGGTGAAATGTATCAGAATCAGCCAATTACACAGGCAGCAGGCGAGCCCAGCCCAGCACACCACTATAAACTATGCAAACACCTTTCCCCGTTGTTTTTTCCCAAAAACTCTGGGTGTATATGAACAGGGAAATTTTAGAAAATGAAAGCAAGACAAAAAATGTTAGGGGCTGCTTTTGCTATCATAAACCAGCATGTGCAAGAGGCTGTGGGTGGTGAGGATGTGAATGCTGCTGAGCAACCCACAGTGAGGAGATGGGTAAGAGTGTACAGACCCAGGGTAACCTACCAAGGGCTACATGAGCTGGAGACAGTGTAGCACTATAGGATGGGCAAGGACCACCTATAGCAAATTGTTGAGCTGTGCTGGCCACACATCACACACAGAACTAACACAGGGGAACCCATCCCAGTGGATACCAAGGTATGTGTAGGCCTAAGAATACTAGCTACGGGTACCTTCCAAAGGTTAACTGGGGATATGATGGGGATTTCACAGGCATCAGCATCCAGGATACTCCACCAGTTTCTGGATGCCATGTCAGAACATGTCAGTTAGCACGTATATTTCCCCAGTACCCATGAGGCATTGGCCAGCAATATGCATCTCTTCCACCAAATAGCAGAATACCTTGAGATAGTGGGTGCAATAGACTGCACACACATACACATCAAAGCACCACCTGGTGAGTGGGGTAGTGTCTACATCAACCGCAAGGGCTTCCCCTCCATCAACTGCCAGGTCATATGCAATGCCCAGGGCATAATAATGAACATGTGTGCTGGCTGCCCTGGAAGTTATCAAGATTCCCACATCTGGTATCTGATGCAGCTGTACCAGAGATTTACCAATGGGGACATCCCATACGGTCACCTAGTGGGGGATGCTAGATATGCACTGGAGCCGTGGCTGATGACACACATTAGAAATGCACACACACCTGAACAAGAATTCCATAATGAGGCACACGCACAAACAAGAATCATAATAGAGCATGTGTTTGTGATGCTCAAGTCACAGTTTCAGTGCCTGGACACATCCGGTGGAGCCTTACAGTACTCACCAACTGCATGTACCCAAATTGTCCTTGTATGTGCCATGCTACACAAAATCATCCTGCGGAAACAGCTGTAACAGGAACAGCATGGGGCAGGGCCACACAGCCCTCCCCCCAACATTGCCAAGGCCTGCACAGTAACTCTGAGGAGGAACAACCTCAGCCTGCCCCAGTAGACAGAAGGAGGCATGCCCAGTATGCCCTGGCCTTGGCAAAGAAGCAATGGATAGCACACGCACTGACACAGTAGGGACCAATGGAATGACATCTCTCTCTGACTCGCACATACAGTAAAAGGGATGCCAAACATGACACTACCTGTGCTTAACCATGTATAGGGAGTGTATTACGTGCATCCGACATAGGCAGCCCTGCAACACCACCCTCAATACTGGGGCACCCACAAGGTAAGTGACTCGCACACGCCAGTCAGGGGGTCACACACCCAACAACAGTCACAACCAACAGGCAGGTGTAGACAAACACAAGCAAATGCTGTACTATGGCCTCTGAATGAGGCCTATGGGTCCCCCCCCCCGATCTACACAGGCAGACTACAGCAGGCCAGGCAGTTGGATGTCAGTTGTTAAGGCTAGGAAGTCAGAAACTAATATGTAGGTAATTAAAAGCTAAGATCTGTAGTACACTGGTATGCCTCTAGCCAGCAGGATAGGTAAGACTACAGACTGAAATGGAGGACCTGACATACCAGTACAGTCCTAGCAAATGTGTACAAGTATCAGGTATGCCACCCCCCCATCCTACGTAGACTTATAGTAACAGTCAGGTGTGCCACCCCACTCCTGTGTTGAAATGTAGAAATAGTCAGGTGTGCCCCTCCCATCCTACATAGAAATATCGTAACAGTCAAATGTGGCCCCCCCTGCTATGCAGAAATGTAGCAACAGTCAATGCCAACTGACTGATGGATACCCTGCAGACACATCATGCTACCTGTCGGTGTACAACACGAAGGTCAGCACCGCAGTACAAACTACCTGGGCTTGATCCACACATGCAATACAGATGGCCATACTGGGCATTCTCACACACTTAGAGAAATGAAGGCAATGTCAGTCAACAACATACTGAAAGGTCATACTGGGCATGCTCACACACAAACACAAGAAGGCCATGTCTGCAAACACCAGTGGACTAGACATATCTGGCAGTCGCAGTTCTTAGTACAGACACATCAGTATGCACCACTCCTGCCTTGAACACACAGTGGATAGAAATACAGACATATATGTAAAGACAACACACTATAATAAGCCAAAGGCAGATGGACATAGATGTGTGGAAGAGGGTGACCATGACAAAGAGCCAACCAGGCCTGTCCTAACCAGCACACAGCCAAAGGGCCCCAAACACATGAGGTGCAGATGTCACCCACTGCCGATAATAGCCACCAGTATCTGTCAGCATTACAGACTATGTGGTGCATGTGCCAGCTGTGCAACATGACTGTACAAGGAAGTAATAATCTAGTAGTTGTATACACGTACCTGTGACATATGACCCCGTGTGCCCGCATGTGGCGTATCAACCCCTAGATGAATGAGTTATGGCCCATGCACACACCGCCCTCCCCATAGCCCTACCATGACAAGCCTGCTGAAGTCATCCAATGTGAACTACACCTTTGGGAGAGCTGTAGCTCAGTAATCTCTGTGGTGAGTCCCATAACTGCATACTGCTGTAGTGTGATAAACTAGTTAGGTAGGAGTTCTAACCCCACATTAGGCAACTGTGTGTGTGAGTGTGTGTTTGTGTGTGTCTGACTGAATACAGAACAATGCTTTTTCAGGTACTCACACTCCTTACAATTCGTATACTCCAACTTTGGCAAGGCTGATGTCACCCACCAAGAAATACACCTCTGGGAAGGTTGTAGCCCAGTAATCTCTGTAGTGCGTCCTATAACTGCATACTGTTGTAGTGTAATAAAGTAGTTAGGTAGGTATTCTAACCTCAGACTTGGCAACTGTGTATGTTTGTCTCTAACTGAGTAGAGAACAATGCTTTTTAGGGTACTCACACACCTTACAATTCATATACTCAACTTTGACAAAGCTGCTGATGTCACCCACCTACAAATACACTTCTGGGAAGGTTGTAGCCCAGTAATCTCTGTAGCATGTCATATAACAACATACTGCTGTAGTGTAATAAAGTAGTTAGGTAGGTGTTCTAACCCCAGATTTGGCAACTGTGTGTGTGCATGTCTGTCTGTCTCTGACTGTGTAGAGAACAATGCTTTTTAGGGTACTCACACTCCTTACAATTCATATACTCAACTTTGGCAAGGCTGCTGATGTCACCCACCTAGAAATACACCTCTGGGAAGGTTGTAGTCTAGTAATCTCTGCAGCGCATCTGGTAACTGCGTACTGCTAGAGTGTGATTTAGAACTGTGGTAGGGTTCCATCTCCACCCATGGCAGTTCTATATATTTTTTGTGTGTTTCAATGTCTGTGTATGGAGCAATGCATTATAGGCTAGTCACTCACAGTACATTTCAAATGCCCTACTTTGGCAATCCTGCTGATGTCATTCATTGTGAAATACACCATTGGGGAAGAAGTTCTCTAGTAATCTCCGTGGTGTGTCCTATAACAGCACCATACTGTAGTGTGATATAGACCTCGGTCAGGGGTTCTATACCCACACATGTTGGTTGTGGATGTTTTGTGTATGTCTCACTGTCTGTGTAGGGAGGAATGCATTTTAGGTTACTCACTCGCAGTACATTTGAAATGCCCTTCTTTGGTAATCCTGCTGATGTCATTCATTGTGAAATACACCTTTGGGGGAGGGAGTACTCCAGTAATGTCCGTGGCATGTACTATAACTGCGTAGTGCTGTATTGTAATAAACTTGTTAGATAGGGGTTCTACTCCTAGACATGTGTGTGTGTGCGTGTGTGTGTGTGTGTGTGTGTGTGTGTGTGTGTGTGTGTGTGTGTGTGTGTGTGTGTGTGTGTTTGTTTGTAACTCATATCCTGTGTAGAGGTGGTTGTGAGTGTGTGGCCAATGTGGAGTGTGTTTTGCATATTTCTTTTATGGTGGCCCTACTATACATCACAAAGTCAACCATACTGATGTAAAATAGCTGAGAGGCTGGGGTGCAAAGCCATACCCACACATGTGACATCAAGGCCAGGCAATCACAGTTAGCAACCCCAGTATTACCCAGAGCACAATTTCAACCCATGTCACATACACACACATGCCTAAGCAACAGCCAATATGTGGGTAGTACACTGCATATTGGCCACTGATATTAACTATGGAGTGATAGCAGTGGGCTACAGAGGGCATGTCACCCTGCCCATCTGTCAATATGCAATACATGCAGACAGTGCACCTCTCCCATGTTCCCCAATGGACACCTGTACCACCTGTGGTGCCTTCACATGTGACCCACAACAGACATACCATGACTGACAACATGCTCTGTATGGACAGATACCACCGACACCAGGGAATGCTGTAGCATGCTATCAATGTTGGTGCAGGGTAAACCTGCTGCCCATTACCAGTTCCTGTCACAGGTGGGAAACACTGGCACATCTGCTGACAATCTGTGATCACAACATGGGCCAGACACACCAGGTACAGTTCCACATGTCACTGTACATTTATGTGGGAGGTGTGTACATCCTAGACACCATCCATGTCATGGACTAAGGAACACATATATGGCAGGCGATGCACAGCATTGGCCACACACAATAGTCACCCAGGTGACTGGATGGGGCATACAATACCCACCTGTGTGGGCAAATGCAGAAACTACAGCCCTGAACCACAATGTAGACCATTGTCATGTGGCCTGATGCCAAGGTATACCCATCACCTATCCTTGTATAGCCTGCTGGCACAGTTGACCACCACATACCCATGTAGACATGTACCCATGCATGTCAGTACTGGCACCCAGTGTGTTTGTGTGTGTGTGTGTGTTGTATGGTGTTTATGTCCACATCCACACTCACTACAACCCCCATGGGTATACTGAAGCATGCTGTCTGATGTCTGACACCTCCTCATAATCTGTGCCCATACGACCTCCGTATGACCTGTGTGGTGCATGTGATACCTGCACAGTGGTATGTTGTGGCAATCCCACTACTGATGAGCTGTACTCCTGGCCCTGCCAAGTGTGTCAATGTGTATGCATCCCTGTGAGAGTGTGGCTGTGTTGACTCTGACACCTGTTCATGCAGACAGGCATGTGTACATCACCTACCGTATATCTACCATATCCCTGTTGCAGATGTCACTCACCATCACATATATGTTCTGAGTGCTCCACAGCAGGTAACCCATGTGGTGCATCCAGTGACTGCATAAAACTGTCATAGCACTACATAGTTGTCAGGGGTTTGATACCCTGTGCTGGTAGGTGTGCGACACAAACATGCTTCAGTTTTATTCTTCCACCCCTCCCTGACATGTATTTGCCTCTGTCTGGCTCTCCCACGCCCTCTAAGGTGGATGTGGAGACCCACACCTGCTTTGCTTAGGAGCAGCATGTGTATTCTAAGTGATGCTCATGATCAGCTGATGGCCTCTGCACGAATCGTAGCCCTCCCCTAGCTGATTGCATGTGGAACAGCTGTGGTAACATTGCCATAGCCAATTGTATGGAAACACACTCCAATATCTAGGAACATCATGGTGGTGTTGGCTCTTTTCATTCACTGTGAGCAGGAACTAGATCTATTGTTTGGCAAACAGCATCACAGATGGATTGGGGATTTACCTCTAACAACATACACTGTGGAAAGAGGGCAACAGACAGGAGGGGGATGTGCCTGATCTGACTACAGACTGTAAGTGCTGCTATACTGCATTTGGAGTAATGTTGGTTTAACAGTGTTTGTCTGGATATGGCTGACGTACATGTTGCAATATCTGCCATGTCATTTCCATGTTTATGAGGAATCCCCATCTGCAGGGTCATCTGTAGACTGGGCAGTGTTGTGTCTTTGGTTTCATGTGTTACCCTCTATCTGTGGACTGCAGAAGGTAGTGTGAGGATTGCAGTATGTAGATGGTGAAGGCCATGACAGTTACTGACTTCATATCCCTCTTAGGACATATGTTGCAACAAACCCTGTTACAGCAGTAAATGTATGAGGGTATCACAGCAACATGTCAATATAGGCCCTGTGTATGTGCTCCCAGCCACACCTCTGTCAATCTTTATACATATGTCGTGCATGAAGTAGTGCATATGTGCTGTACACCATAATTAGTGTCATCATATCTGATAACAAGCCAGTGATATATCAGACTGCTACACATGTTATGTACAGCATGGGTTATATTTCATGACATAACCTGGACATTCCGTGGATGTTTGTACAGTACTGAGGTCTGTGTACTTATGGTGAATGTCGGCAGTGTGTATAATGTTAATATGTACTTTAGCCTGTGTACAGACTGTGGTAGATGTCATTGTTCTAGTTCCCCTCCTATCTGATGTTACATGCTGCCGCACTGTATGGTACTGTATTGGCGTGCATGTTTGTAGGGCCATACATACACATGTGCCATACCACAGACAGCCATCAGACCAAACTGTGTAGCAGCCCAGTATATGTAGGGTCATTCTGTGAGTGGCACATATGAGGATGGTGTAGAACAGATAGTCCATATACTGGAATATTATGCTAGCTTACCATATGTGGCTGTGTTCACATTGGTTGTGGTTATGCACTTTCACAAAGGTGTATCTTACCCTGTGCTGTGACATGCCTGTTGAGCCTGCTACATATACAGGTACATGTGCATTCCCCCATAGGAGATGTTGGCCAGTGTTGAGCCAGTCCGCCTGTAGCCTGCACAGTGCATTGTTACATGCCTAGCAGCTTAGTGTACTTACCCAGTGAGATGTAATGTGCAGATACTTGCCAGATGTACTGCTGCCGTGCCTCCCTTAAAAGTCATGTATGTCAGACAGAGCAGTGGGATGCTGTACAGATGTATGTCAATATCTAGTGGGTAGTATGTGGCCATGGCACCCCTGTACCAGCAATCATTATGTATCAGGCCAGACAAGAGTGTGTGAATGCATAACCTCTGGTGGCAAATGTATACTAGTCATTATGTGTTATATCCATCCACATGGCTATCTACATCGATATTGTCAGGCATGGTACACATGCTGTGCACTAAGGGCTTATGTGTATACCTCTGGACTGTACAGGGTGTGTCAGAATTTCCACATATATTGGCCAATATCTCTGCTGCATTCCATAGGGCATTACATGCTAGCAGAGATACTTTACAATGATTTCCTTAGGATGTCTGTCAGTAGCCTATGGCACACATGTTATAAGCAGATGTGACCTTCCACACACACCATGTCTGTGAAGACAATCCCAATGACAGTAGCAATAGTGTACTAATATACCTGCTATGCATACCTGACATCCCCTTGCACTACGACTTTGGGACTATAGGGGCTGGGGTAGGGCTACACTCCATGTCCAGGACATATGGTGGAAATATATGTACATATACTTATCCAGATAGCCATATATATATATATATATATATATATATATATATAATTACACATGTGTAGTACTTCCAATTACCACTGCCATGGCAACCACCCACTATAAATCCCTACACCATGTGGGTGTTATCCCTTTACATTTCCTGTGTGATGGACATCCTTCCTGTGTGGGGGCATCAGTGTTGCAGGCAGCAGGTAGCAATACCTCTTACAGGAGAACCTGCACACTCAGGGCAGCTACATATCTGCAGGAGGTTCAGGAACTACAGACAGAGTGTGAGTAGAGTTGTGTTATGCTTTGTATAGCACTGGTGTTACAGGGTGTGTGTGAGTACATACTACTTTATCTTGGAATGCAGTCTGTCTGCATAGCTCTCAACTGTGGGCCTATCCTCTTGGTGGCCAGAGGTGTGCCTATCATGTGTTGTCTGTCCACCACACAAGACCTGTGTCAGATATTTCACTGGCAGTGTGTGTTGAGTGCTATCAGTACATGGCTACATCCATTTCTGTTTCTGACCTCAATATCCTGACTAAGGGTATGTTGCAGACTATCCTGTAACACCAACAACTTGCTTAGTCTATGGCAACAGTTCTCCATATGTGTGCCTGTGTCCCAGCCTCTGTCCTCCACCTACATATCAAGCTTTGCACGTATGACATGCTGTTGGGGGTTGTTCCGTAGTGTGCTGTGAGTATATCACACTGCCATTTCTGCCATCAGTGCACTTCTGTTGTATTCCCCAAACATACTGTGGGGGTGGGGATGGGGCCATATATGTATGGGCATCGCCTACACAATACATGTGTGCTCTTATGCACTCCAGAGGCCAGTGTATGTAACAGTGGTATATGGCCCTGTATTAATGAGTCTGGGGGGAGCACCATAAATGACCCAGGCTGTTAAAATATGTCGGGGTATCAGGGGTGAGCTGCCTTAAGGTATCTGGATGTACAGTACTGTATACTACACCTATATTTACATTACTTACATATCTTGGGATAATGCAAGCCTACCACCACCTGCCATACAGACTGTTCTGTTTGTCAGTGTGCATGTGATGGTGGCAGTTATGCCTTGTTATGTAACAGTTACAACCCATTTGGTCACATGACTTCTTTACCACCTACTGAATTTTGTACAGAGTGCAGATAGAGGTTGCTAAACTATACACCTGCATTACATACTGTTGATCGTTTGGTATTCTGTGGCCCAGTCTGTCCTCACTATTGTACAAATTGAAGGGCTTGGCCTGGACAGCAACAGTTGTGAACCTTTCCAGACTACTGTATTAGTGTAACTGTTTCACAGTTGCATTCCTCTGTTTATATGGATGTCAGAGTCTGAACATCTATATGACATGGCATATAGAACTGTAACAGTACACAATGAAAGGTATTACATTTCTGCAAACCTGTGTGTGGTGTTTTCCCTATGACCTCTCTGTGGGTATATGTTGCAGGCAACGATTGTCATTTGTATGGGTGGCCCATACAGTGTCCAGTTGTTCAGGTGTTAACTGTAGGCATAGTGGCTGTTCCATATTGTGTGCACCTTCTACATATGTATCTTACTGTTCATATCTCTGCGTGTGTATGTGTAGTCACATGTATATCCATATATATATATATATCTGTATGCATATA